>NC_064836.1:31459377-31762407 GCF_024166365.1 Elephas maximus indicus | reverse complement strand
AAACTTCAATGTCTAATGCTGTGCCTGGCACTTAGGGGGCACTCGGTAAATACCCACCAACTGCATAAATGAATGAATTAATCTCATAAGCCATCCAGCCTACAAATTTGTAATATTGATCTAAATAATGAGCCAAACTTACCTTCTGATTTCATGCACAGTACCTAGGTCGATCACTTTATATTTGCTGTTATGTTCAGCACTTTAATACAGTGCACTAGGCCTTACAAAACTGGAGTGTAATCTTAGGTGCATTTCTTCAAATTTCAGCAAAACACTGTATGCGGTAGAAGTTTCTCTTAATATTTCATTTTTAAGCCCTGTCTGCTATCACTACACACACCTTAACAATTTTACTGTAATTTCCATACCAACACTGGTGTGTCATTTTCCAAAGCACCGTGGAAAGCAGCTGTAGTGAAGTCTTGAAAAAAATGTGTCTTATTTATTCATCCATTTGCATTCTGTTATAGCAACCTGAGAGTGTGAAGTAATTCTGGCATTTGGAAGGTCTAAACCAAGACAGTATTCAGCTGCCTCCATGCATAAGTGGGACTCATCCAAGGGTCAAGCAGAAAAGGCCCAGGCCAGCCACTAAGGAACTTAGGAGATTTGGGTCCCAGACCCAACCTAGGCACTCACTATAGCCCAATGCTCTTAGATAATCACATAACCTCATTATGCCTCAACTACCTCAAACTTAACGTGAAGTTGGTAGACTAATGTTCTCCATTCTCCTTCCAGCTCTAGAAGTCACTGTAAACTGTAGAAATTTTATAAAGGATGGACTCACAGCTCTTGATAAACCTTCTCTTTTAACTATAAATAGGACAAGCTTTTCATTAAGATAATGAGCGTTGATTTTGTTCTTATTATATCTCAGGAATTGCTGTCAGTGCTTTTACATGTAGTAACTTGCTAAAACTCATAGTAACCATGGGAGGTAAACAAGCTCTACTATTATGTAAATGTTACAGATGAGAAACGAGGCACAGAGAGGTTAAGCAACACGTCAGAAAATACCCAGCTGTGTGAGAGAGCCAGAATTTGAATCAAGTCTGTCTGACTCTAGAGCCCCTAAATTTCTGCTTTTTAATTTTGTTTTTCATTAACAGCTACTCAGGAACATCCTAGACAATGAGTCCGCCTTGCCCCTCTTCCTTCCATTCTTGGTAGCCACTAGTAAACATTGTTCACGATACATTTGCCTATTCTAGATATTTCATGTAAGTGTAGAGGCCCCCCACTTCCAACAACTCAATTATACCTGTCTCTAAGGTAAGGCCATTTTGGTTTTTTCTTTGTAGAAATGTCCCTCCAATGCTTTTCGTTATCCCATATTTTGCTGATAAACTTTTTCCTGCCTCTCCCGAGCTTTGGATGCAGTGGAACGACAACAACAACAGCAACAAAAAGAACTGGGAGCCAGAACCCAAATCTTCAGAAATCCTGAAGTCACAGGGGTTTCGGGCTGCTCAAGTCGGTGGGCATTGGCAGTGGGAAGGTCACAGGACAGCCATGGTGACTGCAACTTCAGGGCTTGAGTGGGGAGAAGATAAGGGGAAAGCGAGAGGAAGAGTGAGCAAGCCTAGGATGGCAAAGTACTGAGACGTAAAGGGCGGGGGCAAGAGAGGAATCTGGTCAGCTGATCTGTTTGTGAGAAAATCAAAATCCAAAATCATTGCCGTTGAGTCGATTTTGACTCCTAGCAACTCTATAGGACAGAGTAGAACTGCCTAATAGGGTTTCCAAGGAGGGGCTGGTGGATTCAAACTGCTGACCTTTTGGTTAGCAGCCAAGCTCTTAACTACTACACCAGGTGGGGTCTTTATCCCAAGAGAACACGGCAATGGGCTGGTTACTGGAATGAGAGTAGAAAGAAGCTCAAACAATATGGAAAACAAGAGTGCCTAATGCTGTACACTGATTTTCTAGACTAGGATTCCTCAGGAGTAGGGCTAGCCCCCAGAGTGATTAGTCCACAGGTGGAGAAAGCTCAGATACGAAAGGTAGAAGACTCCAAGTTTGGGGTCCTAGGGAAGCATCACACTCTACTTTCCCCATCACTTCCATTTCATTAGCTCATCCCTTATCCACCTCCTGCTCCTCTCACTCTGGGAGCCCTCCTAAGGCACTCTTCCACACTCTTAGCTTGTCTCCCTCTTTTATTTACTTGGTAAATCAGATTGCACCCATAGCTTCAGACAGCACCTGCCTGTATTATCTGCTTGCAGGACTCTCCACTTGTGCCACCACCTCAACCTCGGGATGTTGGAAGTGAAATCCCTTCTCTCGCCTCCTCCCAACCAGCTTCTATTCTCCACAATTCCTTCTGAGTGGAAACCCCCATCCTTCATTCTAATTTTCATGGGGCCAGTTTTGATACATTGCTCTCGTTTATGCTTATATCTGATCACTAAGTTGTTGTTGTTGTTAGGTGCCATCGAGTCTGCTCTGACTCATAGTGACCCTATGTACAACAGAAGGAAATATTGCCTGGCCATGCAATGTCCTCAGTGTCATTGCTATGTTTGAGCCCACTGTTGCAGCCACTGCGTCAATCCATCTTGTTGAGGTCTTCCTCTTTTTCAATGACCCTCTACTTTACCAAGCATGACGTCCTTCTCCAGGGACCGATTTCTCCAGATAACATGTCCAAAGTAAGTGAGATGAAGTCTTGCCATCCTTGCTTCTAATGAGCATTCTGGCTGTACTTCTTCCAAGAAAGATTTGTTCGTTCTTCTGGCAGTCCATGGTATGTTCAATATTCTTTGCCAACACCATAATTCAAAGACTTAGATTCTTCTTTTGTCTTCCTTATTCATTGTCCAGCTTTCACATGCATATGAGGTGGTTGAAAATATCACGGCTTGGGTCACGTGCACCTTAGTCCTCAAAGTGACGTCTTTGCTTTTTAACACTTTAAAGAGGTCTTTTGCAGCAGATTTGCCCAATGAAATAATATCATTTGATTTCCTGGCTGCTTTCGTTGGGTGTTGATTGTGGATCCAAGTAAAATGAATCTTTGACTTCAGTTGTGAGGATTTTTGTTTTCTTTATGTTGAGGTGTAATCCATACTGAAGGCTGTGGTCTTTGATCTTCATTGGTAAGTGTTTCAAGTCCTATTCACTTTCAGCAAGCAAGGTTGTGTCATCTGTGTACCGCAGGTTGTTCATGAGTCTTCCTGCAATCTTGATGCCACATTCTTCTTCATGTAGTGCAGCTTCTCGAATTATTTGCTCAGCATACAGATTGAATGAGTATGGTGAAAGGGTACAGCCCTGATGCACATCTTTCCTGATTTCAAACCATGCAGTATCCCTTGTTCTGGTCTCTCAGTAAGTCTTGGTATTCCTTTGGCGTGTCTTTGTGGTAGGTTAAATAATGCTCCTTCTCACTTAAAAAAAAAAAAGTCCATGCCCTAGTCTTGGGAATCTGTGAATGTTACAATGTTACCAATATGATGAGAAGGGCTTTGGGAATGTGACTAAATTAAGGCTGTTGAGATGTGGAGACTATCCTAGATTATTCAGGCGCATTCAATGGGTCCGTTTAAGAGGGAGACAGGAGGTCAGAGTCTAGAAAAGGCAATGTGAAGACAAATGCAGAGATTGGAGTGATGCAGCTGTCAGCCAAGGAATTTTGGCAACCTCTAGAAGCTGGAAAGGCAAAGAACGGATTCTCCTTTTAGCCTCCAGAAGGAACCAGCCCTGTTGACATATTGATTTTACCCCATAAGGTTAATTTTATACTTATTGCCTCTAGAATCATCAGAGAACAAATTTGTGTTGTTTTAAACCACTAATTTTGTGGTGATTAGTTATAGCAGAATGGGAAGCCAATACAGATTTTCGTCCCTAGAAGTGGGGTGCTGCTGTAACAAATACCTAAAAATGTGGAACTGGCTTTGGCATAGGGAAGTAGGCAAAAGCAGGAAGAATTCTGAGAAGTGTTATGGATTGAATCGTGTCCCCCAAAAGTAAGTGCTGTAAATCCTTACCCCTGTACTTATATGAATCAGAATCGATTATTGGCAAAGGGTTCGTATACCTATGATTAGGAGCCCTGGTGGCACAGTGCTCAAGAGCTCGGCTGTTAACCAAAAGGCTGGTGGTTCGAACCCATTAGTTGTTCCTCCAAAGAAAGCTATCGAGGTCTGCTTGCATAAAGGTTTCTGCCTTGGAAACCCTATGGGGCAGTTCTACTCTGTCCTACAGAGTCGCTATGAATTGGAATTGACTCAAAAGCAATGGGTTTGGTTTTAGCTTTTTTTAAAAAATACCTATGGTTATAATTCCATTTGGGAGTAGGTTTTCTTTGTTATGTCAAAAGACAATATCAGTGTAGGGTGTGTTTTTAGACAATCACCTTTGAGATGTAAAAAGAGCAGATAAAGCAAGCAGAGATGGGGAAGATAGATGCCTCACCGTATCAAGATTACCAGGGAACCAAGGACCTACCCCCGAAAGCAACAGAGGGAGAAAGCTTTCCTCTAAATCTGGATATTTGAAGCTGTTTTTTCTCATTTTGAGTCGGGCCACATCAGCAAATGAAGGTCCTGAAAGCTTGACTCCATCCATGTCATTAAGATCCACTCTACATTGAGGAGGCGGTTCTTCCCCCATTGCACCTTGTGCGCCTTCCGACCTGAGGGTCTCATCTTCTGGCACTATATCAGAAAATGTTCTGCTGTTATTCATAAGGTTTTCACTGGCCAATTTTTTCAGAAGTAGACTGCCAGGTACTTCTTCCTAGCCTGTCTTAGTCTGGAAGCTTCACTGAAACCTGCCCACCGTGGACGACCCTGCTGGTATTTGAAATAGGGGTGGCATAACTTCCAGCATCAAGTGACACACAAGTCAGCACAGCCCAATAAACTGACAGGCTAGTGGCGGGTCAGAGAAATACATGCACATAATTTTAAAAGTTGGATGAAACCAAAAAACCCATTGCTGTCAAGTCAATTTCTACCCACAGAGACCTTATAGGACTGGGTAGAACTGCCCCATAGGGCTTCCAAGGCTGAAATCTTTATGGAAGCAGACTGACACATCTTTCTCCCAAGGAGGAGCTGGTGGGTTCAAACCACCAACCCTTTGGTTAGCAGCCAAGTGCTTAGCCACTTTGCCACCAGGGATAACATGAACTAAAATTATAGCCAAATAGCAGCTCCCTGGGCCACTTCTCCTGTTCCTCCAATTCATCCGGGACTCTGACTCTTTTTTTTGACCATTTACACATCTCCATGTTTCTACATAATATGCATACACAGCCCTGGTTGGATTCATCAGTTTGAGTTAGTATGCATTTATCACGGCGTATGAGATTTTCACCCCTTAACACCCTTTTCCTATCAGCTACCCTTTCTCTTCTCATTTGTAGGGTTTTAAGTTCAGTCACTATTCTGTGTTTATATTCTACTCTTTCTACTCACATAATGCACAGCTAAGCACATTGGTTGGCTGTGATTATATTTCCCTCTTACACTTTTTTTTCTTCTGAACTTAATTTTTGTCTTGTTTATCCATTGTGTTCATTGACTTGATTTCTTTGTATCTACCACCAATTCTTTCTATTCCTTCCAAGAACCTCTGTATCCAATGCTCACAATTGGATCACATCAATTTTTTCCCCCTTAGAGACATCCTTCCTAGATACTTTCATTTTCCTTCTCTCTGTACTATGCTCTCTGGCCATCACCACAACTATTTTGGGAATTTCTTTCTCTGTCTATCTAAGACTTTCCTGCCTTTATCTTGGGATGAATTCTCCATTTTCTGGATCTCGTATCAAATCCCATACTTGCTTTACTCCCTTGTTTTGTCCCACTGAACAATCTCTTTTGCTTTAAAAAAAAATTTTTTTTTTCTTTTTTTCTGTATATTTTGGTTTCTAACTTTCATGGTGGGAACTTTGCTCAGCAACCCTGGAAGTCTTTGTTGTCTGCTCCTGTTTAAGGGAAAAAAGGGGGACAAAAATGCTGATTGCAAGTGCTCAGTGTAATAGCTCTCAGTGTGGGTTCTGAGCTTTGCTGGGAACTGACGTGGAGGGACATCAGGAGTTGATGTCAGTATCTTTGAGTTGAATAGCATATTTAAGAGTTCCCTCTTAGGCTGGCTGTATTCCCCAGAAAAGACTGTCCTGGTGCCTTCCCTTAAGAATGAAGTCTGACTGCAGGGGAACTATGTGGCTAGGGAAAGAACGGAGCAAACAAACCTGAGCTTCTAAATGCATTTGTGTTTACTTATTCCCCAAGTGAGCGTGCTAGTTTTTCCTTTAGTTCTGCCTGGCACCTTTCTGTCCAGGCAGCCTCTGTTGTATCCTCTCCAGAGAACATGCTCCCAGTTTCATACAAGGTTCAGGGGGAGAGGGAGTTGTCAAGGAGCATGGATTTAACCACTTCTTAAAGAGCTTTCTAGCAATCTTTTTTATATTAGCTCCCCATTTCTCCCTAGTCCCTGAGCAACTGCAGGCTACCAGCTCAGAACCATATAAGCTTTCTACACTGAAGACCAGGTTAGTTTTTGCCTTCACCTGTGCTAGCTTAAGATTTGAGGAGCTTGGATGGCACAAGTGTTTTGTCATCAGCTGCTAACCAGAAGGTTGGTGGTTTGAACCCACCCAATAGCTTCACAGAAGAAATACCTGACAAACTGCTTCTGTAAAGATTACAGCCAAGAAAACCCTATGGGGCAGTTCTACTCTGTAACATATGGAGTGCCATGATTTGGGGGCCAACTCAAGGGCAGCTAACAGTGACAACAGCGAATGATTTAGCTTTCTCTAGTGTGCATGTGTGTGCAATAATTCTTTTCTAGCAATGCTAGAAACTGGCAAAGATAGAGGATCCCTGGTGGTGCAATGGTTAAAGCACTTGACCGCTAACCAATAGGTCAACAGTTCAAGACCACCAGGGGGTCCGTGGGAAGAAGATGTGGCAGTCTGTGTCTGTAGAGATTTACAGCCTCGGAAACCCTACGGAGTCACTATGAGTTGGAATTGACTCTCTGGCAGTGGGTTTTTGTGTTTTTTTAATCAGCCAAGTAAGTTTCCACTCCTCTATAAGTGTCTTCTCTCCTCATCTCTGTGTTCTAATCATAGTTTCAGAGGTTTCGGGAGGAAATGCTTTCAGTCCTTCACCTTTTTCCAGAAGCACTGATTTTATAACTTTTAGAGGAAGTGGCTGTAGCAGATGCTCTCAGTGCCCCACCCATATGTTCTCAGCAGTCGCCTCTATCTGTGAACATGGCTTCCTGTAAGAACAGCTGGGACTCCGCCTGAGGGCTCCTTCTTTTCTTTTTTTTTGGCTGCGGGAGCATGCCTGTGTTCAATGTCACAGAGCCAGTGCCCTTGGAAGCAGCTCCTCAACTAAGGTGGCTCTGAGGTGAGTTCCACCCTTTCTCCAAAGTTCCCCAGAGGCTTTCAGTTACAGTTGTCGTCTGGCTTGGTCGTGCACCTTTCCAGACTTTCTCTTCTTCTCTGTCTCATGGGCCCCCTCATCTGCTGGTATTTCCTGGAATAACCACCCCAATTAACTACCATTCAATCCAGAAGCACTTCTCCTTGACTTCTTTATGCTTTTTGCCTGCACTGTTATCTAAACTGAGTCGTATTTATTAGATAATTACAATGTTTGAGGGTTAAGTTATTAATCTCATCCTTAATATTCTGGCTACAGTAACACAGGTCACAGTCACAAGAATGGTATTTGGTGGTCTGTCTGGGTGCTGCAAGCAGTTTGCACTTGTCTCTCACCCAAAAGTTTGGTGGTTCAAATTCACCCAATGTCACCATGGAAGAAAGTCCTGGCAATCTGCTTCCATAAAGATTACAGCCAAGAAAACCCTATGAAACTCAGTTCTAATCTGTAACGCACGGGTTTGCCACGACTCAGAGTTGACTTAGTGACCACGGGTTTGGTTTGTATTTTGGTTTTCATCATGAGAACTACCTTCTGCTTTTGGAAGGTACTGCATCTCCTTATTTAAGAGAAAACACATGTTCTGGGTTTGTCCCTGGCCAGTCATTTTTAGAAGTGCCTCCAAGTCTGTGTACTAATTGCCTTTGAATCATCTGCAGCATAATAGCAAGGTGAGAGCAGGTGACCTCAGTCATAAAATGTCACTGAACCCAAATGACCGAGCACAGAAATGCACTACTTCTGTCCAGCTCAGATATTTGGGGCATGGGAAGCCACCTCTAAAAAGTTCACTACGTAATGAGGAAAGAACAGGGAAGAGCCCAGTTAAACGAATACTTATCCCAGGGCAAGGTGAACAAATGTTCTCCCACCGCAGGACAAATGGCTGCACTGAGAATTCACACGGGAAACAACTCCAGCTTATCCACAGATTCACCAGCTTTTAAAACCCTCAAAAAGACAGCCCTCTGTACAATACTGCTACAAAGTACCTCTATTCTATAGTATTACTTAGATTAACCAAAACCAAACTCAGTGCCGTCGAGTCGATTCCTACTCATAGCAACCCTATAGGACAGAGTAGAACTGCCCCATAGAGTTTCCAAAGGGTTTCTGGCAGGTTTGAACTGCCAACATCTTGGTTAGCACCTGTAGCACTTAACCACTATGCCACCAGGGTTTCCATTACTTAGACTAGCAACTGAAAATCTTAAAGCAAAATTGACTTTTATCATTGAATAGTTCTACATTGATCAACAAGAACTTTTTTTCCTCCCTCACAGCAGTAGGCATTATCATTGTTTTAACTCTCTACTGTTTTCCTTCCCTAACAGCCCTCACAGGCATTTTTGAGCTGTGGAAGGTCTCTGCTCTACAGTGGCCAATTCATCGCATGCTTCGTCCTCCTTTTTTTATATCTTCAGCATAAAACAGCTCTTTCTCTTGTGCCCTCTGCATGACTGCCACGTACATTTGGAACCATATGTTCTTGTCTGGTGCACACCATGAAAAAGTAGAGAATGTCAAAAATGTGGCTTGCAGAATTTCCAGCGGCGGCTAGGGAGAATCTTCCATGACTCGTTGCTGCATCCCAGATGGGGCAGACGTGGACCTCTCTCCAGGATGCCTGGGACACACTCTGGCTCTTGTTCTTCTGGAGTCACCTTGCTGATGCCTCTGACTTATCTGCCCATGGCTAGGAAATCAGGACAGCTCCTCCATTTAGCCATGTGTAACTACTTCCATGGAAGAACCAGAATAATAGAAATGAGATATGGAACCAGATACTTAGGGCTTTACCCATCTGCCTGACGCTACTTCGAATGATACAAAATCTGATAAACTAACAGGTTTTCTCAATGCTGCATCTTCATAAGCTTTAATTATCATTCCAACCAATTTTTTTTTAAAATAAAGTTCATTCTTGCTAGTTGGTACAAGGGGAAACTGAGTTACCAAGAGGCTATGTTTTGTTCCAAATCACAAACCAGATTCATTCTGCTCATACATGGCTTCAGCAGGTACACCATGCTGCTTCTCAACTTAAGTTGTACTCATCAATCCATTCGTTTGCTGGCATTTAGTCCATTGTGAGAAACATATAAGGACTATCCCTTCTGGGAAACTGAGAAAAGGTATACGATTCCCCCCTCAAAAAAACCAAACCAAACCACCACTACACCACCAGGGTTTCCATGATTTGCAAAATGAAGCAAAATTTTAAGGTCATAAACACTGAGTTAAATGGCATACATAAAAGTAATCATATTTTATTTGGAAAGTAGGATTAAAACTGTTAGTAGACTTAAGTCTTTACAGTTGATCATGGCAGTACAATCTTGGTTTCCCATCTCTCTATCTCTTCAAACTACATCGTACTTGCCTGTGCCAGATATTCCTGTCTGTCACCTTTATGTTTGATTCCTGAGTCATATTCATCCCACACATAGGAATGATCTTGGTTGGTTTACAATGATATAGCATGAAAATCTCTAAAAAACAACAAAAAACTTTGCTGTTATTTACTTACTATCATCCTCCATTTTCCTCATCAAAAGAGAGATTTTCAATCATTCAGTAAAGCACACATGTTACATATCAAGATGTGTTGAATTTAGGCCAGCCACACAAATATAAAATGGAGGTTTCTTATTTAGTAGTAGCAACTTATGGACATAAGAGTTGGAAATGGTAAAAATGTCCAAAGTCACAAATACAGTATATAGTTAGTCATGGGTGGTGGTAAAAAAACCTTTATATTGCCCTTTTTTTTTTTTTTTTCTCCCTTAACCACATTCAGAATGGGAGAGAAGAGTGACAAGAACCAGCAGGAAGATAGAACACAAAGCCAGCAGAACGACAGAAAACAGTTCAAACAGCCAGCTAAATTCATCGCACGTCTCCACCACAGAAATATTTCCAGGTGACTCTGTTTTTTGACAAAACGTGGGAACAACAAGATCTACAACACTTACAAGCAAAACTCAACAACTCTAATAATAGTTACAGAAGTGAAAGCCAATTTGGATAAAATAAGACATTGACTCAGGTCCTCTGAGAGAAGATTTTTGAAAATCAGGTTTACAGAAATCTCATGTTGCCTCTTGGGAAATCACCTTCCTCCTTGCTCCTTGACTCTTTTCTCTGGATGTCTTTATTATGCAGAGAAAATTCTGTGGCATTTCTTCTCTGACATCACGGAAGGGGATTTCCTTATTTATGTATTCATTCATTCATTCATTCAGTTGACAGCCCGTCAGTCATTTATTACCATGAAGGGACTAAAAGGCTCTCTCATGCTCCAGTCCTTGCAGAAACATGAGCTTTGCGACTGCCCTTCCCTGGGAAGGATGTGGGTGACATTAGTGGCCCAGCACAAGTGAATTCTGTATTTCATGGAGTTTACAGCCTCTGCCACCACCCGTCTGCCAGTTTGTTGTAGTGTGGTGACTTGTGTTTTGTTGTGATGCTACAGTACTGGCATTTCATATACTTAGCTTCTAGACTGAGACAGACTAGGAAGAAAGGCCTGGCAATCTACTTCTGAAAATTAGTCAATGAAAAATCTTACAGATCACAACAGAATTTTGTCTGATATTGTACTACAGGAGCCCTGGTGGTGCAGTAGTTAAGCGCTCATCCGTTAACCAAAATGTCAGCAGTCTGAACCCACCAACTGCTCCTTGGAAGCCCTATGGAGCAGTTCTACTCAGTCCTGTAGGGTCACTGTGAGTTGGAATCAACTTGACGGCAAAGGGTTTTGGTTTATAGTGCTAAACGATAAATCCTCTTGGTTGAAAATCACTCAAAATGCACAGTGGCTGCACCAATGGACTCAAGCAGACCAAAAACCTTGAAGATGGAGCAGGACCGGGCAACCTTTGTTCTGATATACATGAGGAAGCCATGAGCCAGAGCCAACTTGAGGGCAACTAACAATGACGACAACAACAACAACAAATCTTCGTGCACTATGTGTTTCCAAACATATGCCCAAAAGGCAACAGAGGAAAACACAAACTTAGTGGCTGTGAACTCCTTCTCTAGCAAAGCTAAAGGCTGGTTTGTGTGGAGTTAATATAAACTGTGCTCTATTGCTGCCTCTTGCATTTATATTAGGGTTAAAGTCCATCAGCTGGTTCACATCCATGTGGGATCAGAAACTTGAAGAAAATGACAGAAACTTGTAGGTTGTACTGACACTGTTTTCAGAATGTATGAGATGGTTATCTCCCTGGGTACTGACAGACCATTTATTGGGCCTAATGTTTGAATCAGGTTATTATGCATGTTAGTTTTTTTCAAGCCAATTTAAATGTCTTCTGTTAATTTGAAAAGAATGGTGAAACAAGCAAACAGTATTTTGGGGGGAACAAAAGTGACAGCCCATTTCAAGGCATCAACTCTAGGTACTATTTTAAGGGAAAAAAACAAAAACCAAACCCAGTGCCATCAAGCTGATTCCGACTCATAGCAATACTATAGGACAGAATAGAACTGCCCCATAGGGTTTCCAAGGAGCACCTGGTGGATTTGAACTGTTGACCTTTTGGTTAGCAGCTGTACCTCTTAACCACTATGCCACAAGGGAAAGAAGCCTGAAAATGGAACCCAAAGCCTTTGTTCAGTTCCTGAGTATAAATCACACATATTGACCTATTGGACCTCAAACTCCTTGTCTGAAAAATGGAAGACTAGTCTGTCTTAGTCTGGAAGCTCCACTGAAACCTATTCAGCATCATAGCACCACACAAGCCTCCACTGACAGACGGGTGGAGGCTGCCCAATTCCAGGTAGGTGCGTTGGCCTGGAATTGAACCTGGGTCTCCCACATACAAGATGAAAATTCTATCACTGAACCACCAATACTAATTGTTTGCTATATATTAATTGAATAAAGCCACACAATCACACTTCTATAGGATATCCAGTCTGCCACCCTCAGAATGTTATCCTCAAGGGTAGAAGATAGAAGCCCATAAATAACTGAGCAAAATTTGGGTTCCATTTGTTAGGAAGAAGATGAAAATGGCTACTGGAAAAGTCACCAATAGTGTACGCCCACGATACATCGCATATTCTCAAGAACATGTTTGAGATTTGTACCTGTTCACAAGGAATTTTGAAATACTAACCTGCGTGTTTCTTTTTAGCAATGCATACATCTGAGGGTTTTTTCCATTGGATTAAATGCTATATAGCAAGTACATATGTCTTATCTTACATACCACCTGCAAGGAATTCTAAGCATTTTACTAATCTTACGGTAAAAAACAGCTTCACCTACTTTAATGTGCAAAACACCTCTAGGGAATTACGTAACGTAGGTTTAACTGTACCAATACACACCTTCTGCACAGAATATGAGAAATTTCTCTTTAATTAGCCTGACAGTAGGAATTTAGGGAGATAGAATTTAGTGTAATTAAAATTGGAAAATCATTATTTAACAAGAATCATGCTACATTTCTTGAAGAAAACACAATAAGGATCTTTTAATTTCAGATGAGTCAATAATTTTATTTTTGTATCTCTCCTGAGCCTGCCCTAATTAAAATAGCGTGGAAGATAAATTTGAGGAAGCACTCTAACGGTTTTTTTTGGTATCATTTTCAGTCTCTTGGGAAGTATGTTGACAACTTTAAGTGGAATTTTATAAAATGATACTTCAAAAACTAACGTGAATGTGGGGGGCCAAGAAAATTAACATGCAATAGAGTACCCTGGAATAAGGAACAATAAGAAAATAGAAAATACAGTGGTACCAGTATATGTCATTTTGAAGACAAAGATGTGCTTGACCCAAATCATGGTGTTTTCAATCACCTCATATGTATGTAAAAGCTGGACAGCAAATAAGGAAGACCAAAGAAGAATTGATGCCTTCAAATTATGGTGTTGGCGAAGTGAAGAATACTGAATATACCACGGACTGCCAGAAGAACGAACAAATCTGTCTTGAAGGAAGTACATCCAGAATGCTCCTTGGAAGTGAGGATGACGAGATTTTATCTCTCATACTTTGGACATGTTATTCAGGAGGTACCAATCCCTGGAGATGGACATCATGCTTGGTAAAGTAGAGGGACAACAAAAAGAGAAAGACCTTCAATGAGACAAAAACACTGGTGGCATAGTGGTGAAGAGCTACGGCTGCTAACCAATGTGTCAGCAGTTTGAATCCACCACGCGCTCCTTGGAAACTGTGGGGCAGTTCTACTCCATCCTACAGGGTTGCTGTGAGCTGGAATGGACTTGAAAGCAGTGGGTTTGGTTTGTTTTTGACTTCAACAAGATGGGATTGACACAGTGTCTGCAATCGTAATGATTGTGAGGGTGGCGAAGGACAGGGCAGTGTTTCGTTCTGTTGTACATAGGGTCGCTATGAGTCAGAGTTGACTCAACACCACCTAACAACGACAATACATTCTATTTTCACTAAAGGTTGCCTGCTTATTAGCATTTTTCATTAAAGGAGAAAAATTCTACCACAATCATGTCCTGAACCTGCATGGTGCATTTCAGTTGTGATGTAAAACAAAAAAAAAAAAAAATTTTTTTTTTTTAATACATGTCAAGGTTCTCAGCTTTGATGTTTTCAATTAAACAGAAACTTAAGATGAAGATACTCAGTTTATTAACCAAAGAAAACACACATAAAACAGTTGTTCTACTCCATGTCAGAAACGGGGGGGGGGGGGGAGGGAAGGCTGTAAAATAAATTGTATCACATATTAAATGAGAAAAATAATGCTTAAGGAGAACCAATTTGTTAGCACACCAGTGGAAAGGGGAATTTTCCTTTGTTGTAGAATTGCACTGTAGATATGGATTTCAGTGTTAGTCACCACCCCTATGGAAGCTGTGTGATGCACTTTCCACAAAGAGTAGTGAGGATGGCAGGATGCAGAAAGCATTGGACCTGGAATCTACTCCACCCCTGCCACATTGGCAGTGATAACAATGAAAGTTAATGTTTATTGAGTTTAGTACACCACTTACTTTCTGTGTATTTAATTCTCAGAACAATCCTATGAGCTCAGTATGATTATTATCATTCATGCTTTTCAAAAAGAATTTGGAGACACAGAAAGGTTAGGCAAATTGAGTCAAATCACTTAGCCAAAAGTAGGCTGAGCCTGGATTCAATCCAAGTTACCTAATTTGAGAGCTTGAGCTCTTCACTGCTCAGCCCTACTGCTCTCAAGGGAAACCACTCATCTCCCTGTCTCAGTTTCCTTGTCTACAAAATGAAGTGCAGGGGGAGTTTGGGGGTATTGTTTGCTGCCATTGAGTTGGCCCTTAACTCATGGTGACCCCATGTACAACAGAATGAGATGCTGCCTGATCCTTCTCCATCCCCATGATTGGTTGCAGAATGTGATCCATAGGGTTTTCATTGGCTGATTTTTAGAAGCAGATTGCCAGGCCTATCTTCCTAGCCCATCTTAGGAACCTCTTCAGCACCCTAGCAACACACAAGTCTCCACCAACAGAAGCGTGTTGGTGGTACATAAGGTGCATTGACTGGGAATCAAACCTGGGTCTCCTGCACGAAAGGCAAAGATTCTACCAATGAACCACCATTGATGTTTAAAGGCCTCTTTATGACCAGTTAAATGACTATATATGGTAGTTATTCTAGACTAAGGAAAACAAACAACTGTATGAATGGGAAACACAAACATTGCTTTACTGGAATGCTCGATGATTAAACCTGTTGCTGTGAAGCTGATTCCTACTCATAATGACCCTATAGGACAGAGTAGAACTGCTCTATAGGGTTTCCAAGGCTGTAATCATTACAGAGGAGCTCTGGTGCTACACTGGTTAAGAGCTCAGCCTGCTAACCAGAAGGTGGGCAGTTTGAATCCACCAGCCACTCCTTGGAAACTCTACGCGGCAGTTCCACTCTGTCCTGTAGGGTCCCTTTGAGTCAGAATTGACTTGACAGGCAACGGGTTTCTATCTTTATGGAAGCAGACTGCCACGTCTTTCTCCGACGGAGAGGCTGGTGGGACCAAACCACCGACATTTTTGTAGCAGTGGAATGTTAACCACTGTACCATCAGGGCTCTTGCTTAATGATTCCTGTTGCTGTCAGGTCGATTCCGACTCATAACTACCCTATAGGACAGAGTAGAACTGCCCCATAGGGTTTCCAAGGAGTGGCTGGTGGATTCGAACTGCCAATCTTTTAGTTAGTAGCTGGCTGCTTAACCACTGTACCATCAGGGCTCTTGCTCAATGATTAGGGCTAGTCAATTTCAGTTTCCACAGAGTTGAAAGGTATGTCAGGATTAGAATGTGTTATGGATTGAATAGGGTCCCCCAGAAAGATATGTTGCAGCCCTAACCCCTAGTATCTGTGAACTTGAACTTGTTTGGAAATAGGGTTTTAGAGATGTTATTAGTTAGCATGAGGCCATACAGAAGTAGAGTGGATCCTAATCCCATCTGACTGGTGTCCTTATAAAAGGAGAGAACAAACATGGAGAGACACACACAGGGAAGAGGGCATTTGAAGATGTACCTAAAGCCCAGGAACACCCAGAAACGCATAAGGCTACCAGAAGCTGAAAGAGACCAGGAAGCCTCTTTCTCTAGAGCCCTCAGAACACGCCAGTGCCCCACATTCAGACTCCCAAACTCCAGAACTCTTTCTGTTCTTATGAGCTCCCCGTTTGTGATATTTTGTTAAGGCAGGCAGTCCTAGGAAACCAATGTTTTGTTAGTCTTTGTCATGTCGATTCTGACTCCTGGTGACCCGATATGTGCAGAGTACAACTGGGCTCCATAAGGTTTTCAAGGCTGTGACCTTTTGGAAGCACGCCTGTCTTCTGAGGCTCCTCTGGGCAGGTTCTAACCACCAAACCTTTGGCTAGTAGTCAAGACCTTAACAGTTTTCACCACCCAGGGACTCCTAGGAAACCAATCCAAACCAAAAGCAAACCCAGTGCCGTTGATTCAATTCCAAATCATAGCAACCCTATAGAACAGAGTAGAACAGCCCCATAGAGTTTCCAAGGAGCACCTGCCAATTCGAACTGCCGACCCTTTGGTTAGCAGCCTTAGCACTTAACCACTATGCCACCAGGGAGGAAACCAATACAGAGGGTAAATAGTTTGGAAGGTGATTCTGGGAGATGCCAGTCGGAAAGTAGACTGGTGGGAAGGACATGTGGACCAGTGATATTGTGTTCTATGAAGCAAATTACCACGGTGGGCAAAAGAAGCTTACTCTGTGGGGGAACTCTGAGAAAAGCAAAGACGACACAACTCAGAGTCATTACCTGAGAGGGAAGCTGCTGAGAGGGCTGCTCCGAGGCTGTGCTTGGCGCTTCCAGTCAGCTGTGACCATAGAAAGAATGAGCTCCTGAGACCAGAGCAAGTTCTCAGGCACAGGAATGCAGGTACTGGCCACTGGAAGTCAACCTACCTGCACTGAAGGAGTATGGGTAAGGGGCTGTGCCTGGAACGTTTGCCACAGGAATGTGCTGATAAACCCAACACTTGGGTTAAGAGTTACTCTGAAACTTTTGTTTTTGGTTTGTTTGTATTTTTCTTCTTCCCCGTAGAGTTAGTTTTAGGTTTTGGAAGGCTACCTTCTTCTTTGTCCTAGCAAACAGAGTGCAAAGAACATAATTTGATATCTTTGATTAAGTTCCTTGCAGTCACTCAGGGCCATGGGGTGTTTTCATTTTACGTGAGAAAATGAATTGATGTAGTGCGATGCCTCCGAGAAAGATTTCACGACAAGGCCCTGCAAATACAATGGAGGAAATCAGAGTGTACATCATCACTTTCTGCCCGGATTTGTAGGGATGCGCTGATCAACTGCAATTTTAGTCCTCTTAGAGCAACTATTCCCAACCCTATTTTTGTGACTTCCCAGAGAACCCTGAGAAATATCATAAAATTCCTGAGGAAAAAAATAACATGAAGAAACCAGAGGTAACACAATCCTGAGGCAATGTAACTTGTATTTTATTTTCAGAATGTGGACCTGGCATGAGAAACTCTTTAGGAAGTAGTTCACCTAATGAAATAAAACCAAAATAATTGGTGATATAATTTGCAAAACTCACTGGTAACTGCTTTATTGAGTTAAGAGAGAAAGAAAAACATGGAAGGAAATACATGTATTGACTGAAAGCGAAAATTTCCAAAACTGAAAAAAGGATCCACTGAGTGAAGAGATGCAATAAAATAATTATCACAGACAAGAACTGCACTTTTCTATGACCTCCAGATTCATTTCTCTAGCAAACAGAATGTGTTGTTGCTCTTGAACCTCTCCACTTCTTAATAAATTTATTTTGTTACGTGGGGTGCGCTCTCTCTTTCTCTCTGTATCGCTCTCTCTATCTCTTTCACTACCAAACAAATTACAAGTAATTTGGTGTTTTATAAATGAATAATTTGAAGTATACTTAGAATTTTCTAGGCTGAGCCACTTTGGGGCTGGAAGACAACTATTATTATAGAAGCTTCTGCAATTCTAAACATCCCCTAGCGATTTCAGAAGAGAAGAGACCTTTTGGGAAAATTCATAGGAGTTGCTTTGAATTTCCTGCTTCAGTCCACTCGATAAATTCACGAGCTGGTATCCTATTTATTTGCCATATCATTTTAGCACTCTTTCATATGAAATTTAACCTCAAAGTCGAATATAAAATTTTGTTTTGGAAATGCTTTAAAGGGTACCCAAATATATTGGCAAGGGATAGCATGACTTCTTCAAGGCAAATATTCAGAACTGGAAGGCGTTTAAATGGCTTTGTAAGCTCTACTATATTGTTAAGTCTTTTCTATTCCTAACAGTAAACATACTAATAACATGTTTACTGTTATATTAATAACACATCTTTGGAAAAGACTTTCACTGTCCACGGAAATCCTTTTTCACCTTTTCTATAGTAAGAGTGGTAACTAGATACGTGACTGCCCAGAGGAAGACGATATTTCTTAGTCACCCTCGAAGTTATGTTTGGCCATATAACTACATTCTTGATAACAGAATGTCAGTACAAGTGACAATTTCAGATTCTGGTCGAAGTCTTAGGAAATTGAACATATATTCCCCCATGTTCTTTCCTGTGTCCTTGGAAGTGGTCTAGCTTTGAAGTTTCAGTCGAGAATATTGTCCCAGGAGATAGAAAGCTAATACTATGGGAACATTCTGAGCTCTAAATAACTGCATAAACCAGAGTCTCTTGCCAACCTAGACTGCCTACTGGAGGTTGCATGAATGAGAAATTAACTTATTTTCTTTAAACCACTGCATTTTGGGGTTTCTTTGTTATAGAAACACAGTTCGCACACTAATACATTCTTCAATAGGCAGGATGTTTTATCCACTAGAACCACAGAAATTATCTCAAGGAAACTTTATTCTTCTCACCAAGTAAAGCAGGTGAGTGAGCACAGAGATGATTAATGCCTGCTTCTACTTTGGGAGTAATGGAGAAGCTTGTTAAGTACAATGTTGAATTTTTGCAGTACAGATTTAAGAAAATGCATAGGATTGATTTGTTGTTATTGTTCTTACCAAAGAGAAAATTTTATTGATTTGAAAGTAATTTAAGATTTAAATGTCAAAAAGTGAATTATTATATTTACATAATTTACATGCTTATGGATTCACCCACAAATACTCTGCAACCTTATAGGACAGAGTAGAACTGCCCTGTAGGGTTTCTGAGGAGCAGCTGGTGGATTTGAACTGCCTACCTTTTGGTTAGCACCCAAACTCTTAACCACTGTAACACCATGGCTCACTCTGGGGATGGGGCAGGAAATTAACACCATTTTTTTTTTTTTAATCTACCATGAAGCATTCTGTTGTGATCCATAGGGTTTTCTACCATGAACTAATCAGTCTTACAATAAATATAATCAGAATGTTCCTTAGAAGTGGACATGTTATTGAGAAAGACCAGTTGCTAGAAAAGGACATCTTGATAGGTAAAGTAGAAGGTCAGCAGAAACAAGGGAAAACCAATTGGCACAATAGCCACCACAATGGGTTCGAACATACTGGATCATGAAGATAGCACAGATCTGGGCAACGTTTCCTCCTGTAATGCATCAGGTCACCATGAGTCGGAGCCAACTTGACAGCAACTATCAACAACAACGATATCTACCAAGATTCTTATTTAATGTCCTGGCAACCATATGATTGTGGAATTACCAATCTAGTGCAGTTGACAAAAATCAGTCAACTTCTATGATGATGGTGAGTGTAATAATGACAGAAACGGTGGAATCTTATAAAGAGAGGTAGAAGGACAAGGAGGAGAAAGAATGGGTATGCTTGCCTCTAAAACAAAAGGAAAAACAGAGAGTAAAGATTTACAATTGCCTATTTGTCCTGGTGGTGCAGTGGATAAGAGCTCAGCTGCTAACCAAAAGTTTGGCAGTTCAAATCCACCAGCCACTCCTAGAAAACCCTATGGGGCAGTTCTACTCTGTCTTATAGAGTCGCTATGGTTCAGAACCCACTTGATGGCAATGGGTTTGGTGTGGTTATTTGATAAATGAAGACCCCAGAACACAGTTGCTTGAATACGGAGAGAAGAAAATACTTGATGGCTGTGAGATTTTGGGCTAGGATATCAGGACGCCGAGGAGCATCTTCTTGAAAGTCTATGTTAGTAAAATTTGAAAGTTTGCCATACTCATCATAAGAACTTAGCTTTCCTAAATGAAAAATAGTACTCTATTAAAATTTATCTACTTTGAATTCCTTTTCTTTTAAATATTGTAAAAAATTAAAAATTAAAAAATTGACTCTGTGACACATTAAAAATAATTATCTGTAAAACCACATATAACCAAAGCTGAGTTAAACTCATCTTAGTTTTAAGATAAGGGCAAAAATGTGTCAAACTAAAATACTGTTTTGTTTTGTTTTCCTTCCAGTGAACACTGTATCTGTATGCTTTCTTCCTCTTTCTAGAAATGACACAGAAGACTGAATGGGCCAAAAAAAGAAATGACTCGGACTTTCTACAATCAAATTGTATTTAGCAATAATAATAATAAAAGGAATAAGAGAACTTCAATATGCTTTTTAAAAAGATGTCATGTGTCAAACCCTATCCACAAAGCACAGACATTAAAGCTGCAAAGGCCAAAAATAAAAACCCAATTGTAATAGGTTAAAAAGCTTGCATTTCTTAATGATTCTTTAAATTTATTTCTAAATAAAGAATTCCAAAACATCTCACAAAAATCCTCCAACATTTATAAATATTAAAGGCTAATACAGCAGATTATTTATTATTGGTCTTTGGTATATTATTTTGCCTTTTTCTTTTATAAGGTATCTTAGTCATCTGGTGCTACTCTAACAGAAATACCACAAGGGGATGGCTTCAACAAACATAAGTTTATTCACGTACAGTCTAGCAGGCTAGAAGTCCAAATTCAGAGTCCCAGCTCTAGGGGAACTCTTTGTCTCTGTCAGCTCTGGAGGAAGGTCCTTGTCATCAGTCTTCCCCCTCCCTTGGTCTAGGAGCTTCAGTGCATTCCAGAACCCCAGGTCCAAAGGACACACTCTGCTCCTGGTGCTGCTTTCTTGGTAGTATGAGATCCCCCTTCCCCTCTGCAAATTTCTGTCTTTTATATTTCAAAAGGGATTGGTCTAAAATATAACCTAATCTTGTCTACTGAGTCCCATCTCCTTAACATAACTACCTCTAATCCTGCCTCATTAACATCATAGAGGTAGGATTTACAAAGCATTGGAAAGTCACATCAGATGACAGAATGGTGGACAATCACACACTACTGGGAATCATGGCCTAGCCAAACTGACACATATCTTGGGGGGACACAATTCAATCCATGACATAAGGATTTGCTTATTTACAGGTGCTTTGAAATAAAAAGATCTTCAATCTCTTTTTCTCTACTTCCCAAAACAGCTCTTTTTATGTGGGGGCCAGTGGAGATCGGGGAAAGCTTTCCTTTTCATGAACTAGTGAGAGTTGTGATCCTCTGGCTGCTGCTCTGAATTTTGTGGCATATCTATAGTTACAAATATAGAATTTCCATTACTTAAATCACCTTGGTGGAAACCCTGGTGGCGTAGTGTTTGAGGGCTATGGCTGCTAACCAAAGGGTTGGCAGTTAGAATCTGCCAGGCACTCCTTGGAAACTCTATGAGACAGTTCTACTCTGTCCTATAGGGTCACCATGAGTCAGAATCAACTCGACGGCACTGGGTTTGGTTTTTATTCTTTCAGTTAAATCACCTTGACGGTCCCTTTTTAAGAGTTAAAAAAAGAACACTGTAGTTTATTCCCTTATACTTTAGTGAAATCCTTTTAAATTAGACCTATGCTATCAGAAGGCAATTAAAAGCTACATTATACACCATTTAAAAAGAGAAAGGAGTTTATGAAAGGTCCAAGTTCTTTCAAATGAAATGGCAGGCTGCTTCACTAATTGTGGTGAACGTTTAGAAAACAATGCAAAGAACTCCATCCTAGTCTCTGTCTTACTCACTTGTCTCATCTTAGAGTCAAAGACTAAGCATTTGCTAATTAAACACAAGCAATAGAATCAACGACAGAACCACGATTTCGTTATCAGCAGGCCTGTTCTTTTTTTTCCCCTATGTGTTTTTCTCCTTAAGTAAATGTCAGCAGTACAGGAGAACATTAATATGACTTTATTTCCTACCAATTCCCCCAATATTTTGTGAGCAGAGAGGTGTTTTTCAAATCTGAATCCTCATCATAGATCTTAAAACAAACAAACCCTTTGCCTTCGAGTCAATTCCGACTCACAGCAACCCTATAGGACAAAGTAGAACTGCGCCGTAGGGCTTCCAAGGAGTTCCTCGTGGATTCAAACAGCTGATCTTTTGGTTAGCAGCCTGAGCTCTTAACCACTACTCCACCAGGGCTCCAGCATAGATCTCTTAGCATATATTAAAAAAACAAAAACAGTTGCCATTTCATCTGCTCTGAGTCATGCTGAGCCCATGTGTGCCAGAGTAGAAATGTGCTCCATAGGGTTTTCAATAGCTGATTTTTTGGCAGTTGATCTCCAGATCTCTCTTCCAACGTGCCTCTGGGTAGACTTAAACTTCCAAACTTTTAGTTAACGGCCAAGATCTTTAATCATTTGCACTACCCAGGGGCTGCTAGTACATATTATAATGCTCAGTAAATGTTTTCAGTGTAAGCAAGAAGCCACGGAGAACAGAAGGAAAAAAGCACCCAACAAGAGGTTCTCGTTGTAGTGACCAGAGCAGGCAGATGCACTCTCACAGCTCAAGTTTCCTGGCACTGCCCTCTGCTTCCTGTTCTATACCAGGTTCTATGTATTGACAGAATCCCTGGGTGGTGCAAACAGCTAACACACTCAGCTGCTAAGCAAAAGGTTGAGAGTTCAAGTCCACCCAGAAATGCCTCAGAAGAAAGACCTCACAATCTACATCCAGAAAATCAGCCACGAAAAACCCTGTGGAGCACAGTTCTACTCTGACGCTCATGGAGACGCCATGAGTTGGAGTCCACTTGATGGCAACTGGTTTTTTAGTGTGTGTTGATAGGCCATATCTGTCTCAAAGAAGTTCTCTCCTTGTTACATCATAGAATTTTTTGGCATGTATTGAAGACATTTTTCCATTTTCAAATATCATTTAGAAATCAAAATTTCCTCTTTAACGAAAGCAAATCAACATTTAGGTATAGCGACCTCCTGTGGAATGAGGCCTTTATAGCTGAACTTTCTCTGGCTGGTACCGATACTGTCAGGGTTAGCAGTAGCTTGTATTGCCATGTGCTTGGAGTCCTAGGCCTTCCTAACTGTGGACGGATGCTTCCTTTTTTTCTCCTTTGTAATCCCTGACTTCAGCCTCATTCACATTCTGTCCACTCCACTCTGTTGCTGCATGGACGCCTTCCCTGCCCCTAGCTGATGACTTTCTGTGACTTGACCCTGCAGAAACACTTTACTGCCTTTTTGCTACAAAGCAGGACAGGATAATATATCTCAGTCAAAATATCTCATTTCTCTCTGTTGAATGTATCTGACAATTCATGTTTCCACCAACAGTTGCTGAAACACCCACTTGGAGAAATACTGAAAATGTCATCACGGGGAAGACTCTGGTGGCTTCAACCGAGCCCTCCTTTTCTCGTGGATAATTCACTACGGAGTGCATCCGGGCCGTTATGGACTGAGTTGGGCCCTCCAAAATTTATGTTGAAGTCTTAACCTCTATACCTGTGAATGTGACCCCTGTTTGGGAATAATCATATTTCTTCATGACATAAGATCAAAAGTACATTTACCACTTCAAAAAAATAAAGCATCATTAAAGAAAAAGATGTACTCATTAACTGTGATAAAATGGCACTTTCCTTTTTTGTTTTGATTATGGTCCATGGCATAAATTAAGGATTCCTGATATGAGGGTTTTAAAGAATAATTACACGTCTGTGTGAAGAAGATGACTTATACCTATACTGATCATCTAATTTCTCAGCTTTTCTTCCATCTTGCCATGCCAGAAAAGGGTGGGTCCCAAACCTAATCACTTCTGACTGGTGTCTTAAAAAAAAAGCTGAAAAGACACAGAAGCACAAATAGGGAAGAGATAAAATGCTAAAGAAAACCAAGACCATCTAGGAACTCCTGACAAGGAAGGACCCTCTCCTAGAGTCATCCCTTGACTTCAGACTTCTATCCTCCTGAACTGTGAGACAATATGTTCCTGTTCTTAAAGCCAACCATTTGTGGTAGTTTTTGTCACAACTACCCCAGAAAACTAAAACACAGGTGAAGGGGATCCAGGCTTCCCAAGCCTTTGACATATCCTCCAAACATTCCACAATTGTCTCAAATTGTTGCAACAACTGAATCAATCATTTTCCACCTTGGAACTTCCCTAGTTGCAATTTGGATACATAATGCTATTGTTCATTTGTTTGTGTTTTAACAATAATAAAGTACCTTTAAAGTGAGAAATTAGATAATCAGTACAGGTATAAGTCATCTTTTGCACAAACATGTATAATTTTTCCTTAAAACCCTGATGTCAGGAATCCTTAATTTAGGCTGTGAAACATAATCAAAATAAAAAAAGAAAAGGCTATTTTATCACTTCTAATGAGTACATCTTTTCCTTTAATGATGCTTTATTTTTTTTTAAGTGGTAACTACATGTTTGATCTTATGCCGTGAAGAAATATGATTATTTTGACATTTTTAATAAATATTCAGGTGGTTTTGCTAATTATTGTTCTTTTCTGTCTTTAAGTGTGGAATTATTGAAAATCAATTCCTATTGCTCCTTCTTATTTGAAATGAAAAATGATGATGGTCAGAACTTTCTTAATAAGTTGGAAATCATTTCTTGGATCACAGTGCATGACTGTTTTCATAACTTCCTTTTAGGTAAGTTTTGAGCTCTATTCCACTGTTTTTTAAAAAAGTTATTTTGTTTGAGTTCAATTAAATCTGTTTTTAGTTTAACCGATAGGATTTTTCATGAAGTAGAGCTTAGAACGTAAAGTCTTTTTATCATTTTAGTGGTATCTATTGAAAATGAAATAAGGTTATGGAATATTTTGAAAGAATATATATATATCCCATACCCAAGAATAATGCAGGTTGGTGCCAAACCAAAACAGTTCAAAATCCACTATAGGATGTCTCTTAGTAAGTAAAAGATTTCTTTCCAAGGCCTGCCAATGCCTCATAATCCTGGCTTCAAATGAACCTATGGAGATACAGTTGTATGTCAAATTATTTTAATGGATAATGTTTACTGTTCGATCTTCAGTTATATCTCTTCTGCTGTTACCACAGAGATCAATAATTGAAAAATGAAGTAGCTCTAATGTGTGAATTCACACCCTACTTTGGACCATCTCTCCATGAAGCATAAAGGCCTTAGCCAAAATCGTTCTAGGTTCCTTAAATGAGCAGCCTAAAGAATGCCAAACTGTGCCAAGTTCTCAGGCTCTGCGACCTGAACACCCCACCGCTACACAACGTGACACCAAAGATCTGCCCTAGGGCTGTTACAATCCTTGGGGCTGACTATGGTCTGACAATCCTTGAGGCTGACTATGGTCTGAATTGTAATCGTTAGTTGTTATCAGGTTGGCTCCAACTCATGGTGACCTTACGAATAGTAGAAAGGAACTTCGCCGCTCCCTGTGCCATCTTCATGATCATTGGTCTGTTCAAGTTCATTGTTGTGGCTATTGTGTCATTCCATCACATGGAGGGTTTCCCTCATTTCTACGGACGCTCTATTTTATCAATCATTATGTCTTTTTCTAGCAATTGGCCTTTTCTGATGGTCCAAAACAGAGTTAATAATTACAACCGCAAAAATTCATGCTGCTCTCGTAGAGACCATGCTGAACTTTTACACAGATGATTCATAATTCTCCCAATGATGTCATTAAGTAGATGTCACCTCATTTTTGGAGTGAGGAAACTTAGATTGGAAAATTAAAGTCACTGGCTCAACATCATTGAGTAATATAGTAGCCAGTAAGATGGTTTGATTCCAGGATCCATGTTCTTAAAAGATCTCATGTTATCCACAGCTCTGCAGTGGGGAAATCAGCTGTTGTTGGCTTGCACTTCAATGGGAGAAGTACTTGGTTGTGTCAGCTCTGAGAACTGTGATCCTTCCTTATTCTTAGACCTCCTCCAAGACCTTGTCTTGTTTTGTCCCTTTCTTGACATTCTAAATAGGTCCAAATGTTCTACAGAGAAAATTCATTCGTGTTTCTTCATGGATGCCTGCCTCTCAGGGCATGTCAATGTCACTCATTTAATTAATGCTCTCAGTGTTCTTATTTCCACCCCATTATTTAATATTGGAGCCCTGGCAGCACAGTGTTTAAGGGTTCAGCTGGTAACTGAAAGATCAGCAGTTCGAATCCACCAACCGCTCCTTGGAAACCTTATGGGGCAGTTCTACTCTGTCCTATAGGGTTGCTATGAGTTAGAATTGACTCGACAGCAACAGGTTTCTTTTTTATTTTTTTCACATTGGAAAGAGCTGTGGTGGCACAATGGTGAAATGTTAGCCCGCTATCTGAAAGGTTGGCAGTTCAGAACCACCCAGCAGCTCCGTGGGAGAGACACCTGGCAATCTGCTCCCATAATGATTACAGCCTAGAAAACCCTATAGGGCAGTTGTACTGTGTCACATGGGGTGCTAGGAGTTAAAAATGGACTGGACAGCACCTAATGACTACAATAATTTTGTATTAGAATACTATGTACATGTATATGATACTTGTATATGGTAAATGCAATTTATATCCTGAACTCTAAGTATCGTTTTCTGATCACTCAAATGGACTTGTTCCTAAGAACCACAACCCATTTTTCCCACTTTAATCACCCTAATTGGTCAGACTGTAAAGCTAAACATTATAATAACTTTATTCCAGCAATGGTAGCAGATTGTTGTGATTAATTTCCATGTACAATAATGAAATCATTACTGAAAACAGCAATAGTAAACTTAGTTGTGGTTATATAAAAGGAAAATAAAAGGCTACTGACACACAGATAGAAAAATTAAAAAAAATAAGAAATGTTTAATTAAGCCTTAAAGGACCCTGGTGGTGAAGTGGTTAAAGTGCTTGGATGCTAACTGAAAGGTTGGCAGTTTGAACCCACCAGCTGCTCCACGGGAGAAGGATGTGGCAATCAGCTTCAGTAAAGATTTACAGCTTTGAAAACCCTGTGGAGCAGTTCTACTCTGTCCTACAGGGTTGCTATTAGTCAGAATAGACTCAACAACAAGGGGTTTGGTTTTAACAAGCCCTAGTAATATGACCCAGGGAAAATAATACACAGGTAATTGGAGTCCCATGGAGTATGCTCAGAAGAAATGCTTTTTAAAATAATGGCTGAAATATTTCCCTTCTCCCACTTTTTTTTTTTTTAAAGCCCACAGAACCCAAAAAGATCAATGGACCCAAGTGTACAGTAAAACAAAAGAAACCACACTGAAGCATATCATATCAAATTCCTGAAAACCAGTGATAGAAAATTCATAAAAGCCAATCGGGGAGGGGGGGGGAAATCATTACATTTAGAGAGGTACAGTTAAGAATGACCACAGACATTTCATTTGAAAAAAGGAAAACATGCTGTGAATTAAACTTAAAAAGCATTAGGCTGATCAAAAGAATCCAGACACACAAAAAAGAATACTTTTGTTTCCCTGTATATGAAATACTAGTAGGAAATAGTAAATCTTCTTCACAAGTAGAACAAGGCAGGATTTGCAGGTAGAAAAAACTCCATGAGAAACCCCATCCTGCTAGTCAGAGGACCAAAAGAGAGGTGTCTGTGAGCTGGAGGGTGTAAGGAAAATGCCCGGTCACTGTTCTTGCCTTCTCTTTCTCCCCATCACTGGTCCAGGACTGCACATCAGTGGCTAAAACTCCATGAGAAACCCCACCTTTCAGCCAGAAAAACTGGAAAAGGTGTGGGGGTAATCCCCGTTATTTCTTCTCTCTCTTTTTTACCACCGTTTTCCCTCAAAATGGTGCCAATTACGACTGCTCGGTGTTTGCCCATGGGGTGGGACAATTGTATGTAAAGACACATAAAACAATTTTTGAGGTGATGGAAGTATCCTACACCTTGGCTGTAATCATAAGCCTGAATATATTTGTCAAGAAAAAATCAGAGCATGCACCTAAAATGGGAATGTTTTATTGTGTGCAAATCATTCCTCAATTAAGTTGATTTCAAAAGTAGAAACAGAGGCTGTATTAAAAAGGAACAGGCATAGACGTGAACAAGCCCCTGGCATGAGCAGATTACCACAACTGGGGAATTATTTTGGCAGCAAGGGCAAAAGAGAAACACATTGGTTAACATTGTTTTCTTTGCCTAACCACAGAAATCACAGAAGCTTATACACTGAGGTATAGTGTCTTCTAAGAAACTAGCCTTTGGAATGGAGCGTGAGTGACCCAATTGTTCAGCTCTCTGCTGCTAATCAAAAGGTCTTGATTATAGCCCGCCAGCCGCTCTGTGAGAGAAAAGACCTGGCAATCTGCTCCAGTAAGGATTACTGCCTAGAAAACCCTATAGAGCAGTTCTACTCTGTCATCTAGGGTTGCTATGAGTCAGAATCGACTCAATGGCACACAACAACCACCTCAGGAAGGGGAGTGGTAATTATCTAAAAAAGACATTTGCTAACACAATGGCTAATGTTTTCAACTCTGATTTTAACGAGGACAGAACTGCTGCTCCTATAAATAATTCATGTACCAAACATCTATACATAAAGTAAAAGCATCTTTGCCAACGTTGAGACACTGTGACTCAGATACACTTTGACTTCTATTTATCCACTGTAATTTATTAATGGGCTTTATAGGAGCTAGTGGAATGCGTACTTAACATGTCCTTTAGACTAGCTCTTAAAGATCTGATTTCTTAAACAAACCTTTGGGAAAAGCTAGATTGTGATTAATTAATAACTGAAAGTTCTGAGAAGGGCTTCTAGTGCAGATATTGTTGGATGAAGGGAAAACCATGCATTTTAAATTCCAGCCAAGTGGGAAGCAAAGTTGCATTTCCTTGTGAACTTTCAAAATCGGACTTGTATTTTCACACAGAGAGAAGACCACAACCCTATAACTCAAAGAGGGGTGGTAAAAGTGACTAGGGGCTGAATCATTCTCTTTTTCCCTGAAAAAGAAAAGGAAGCTTCAGAGTGTCCCAATGGTTCACACCATAGCTGGTTAATATCCCGGTGTTCTGAACCATGTGATTAGAACAGAAAATTGTATCTACTTTTTAATTCTTTAACATTTCTGTGTGCTCCTGAACACTTCTAAAGTTGACCATAACTTTTTAAAAGTGGGTGGAGACTTTAGGTGCTGGCAAAGTAGGGCCGCTACAGCCTATATCTCCTACTGATTACAACTAAGACCTCCGATTTAAAGTAAAATACACCTGAAGAATCTAAAAAGTAATAATGGCTGATTGAGGAGGGAAGCAAAAACCTGAAGAACATCCCATATGGAGTGAGTTTTTCCATTTTTTCCCTCCGATTTTATCTCTCAATCTTTGCATGAGCTCAGCCTTTACATGACAAAGCAGGTGTTGCAGGCAGCAAAAACTCCATGCAAACCCCCTTTCTGACCAGAAGACCACATGAAAAGGTACCCGTGAGCTGGAGGATATAAGGGAAATCCTTCATTTAATGTTTTTCCCTTCTCCTTCTCTCCTGTCTCTGCCCTGAGCCCAGTCTCAGTCCAGGACTGTGCATCACAGCTAAAACTCCGTGAGGAACGCCACATTTAGCCAGAACTGGAAAAGGTGCTCATTGGCACAAACAGTGTGGGGACAATCACCGTTAGTTTCTCTTTTTTTTAGTCACCGTTTTGCACTGAACATGGTGCCAATTACAACAACGTGCACAGTAGACACTTGGTGTCTAAAACTCTAAGAGAAATCCCATCTCTCTGGGCAGGAGGTGAGAAAAAGGGCCTCTAGGAACCAAAGTGTGTGAAAACAACCCTAGAGAGAAGGGCTGGAGAAGGGGATCCCCTAATTCTATGCTGAACCAGCACAAGTCCTGGGCTCACCCCTGAGCTGCACCATTGTGGGACAGACCCAAAGTATCATAGCAAAGGAACTGAAGTATAATAGAAACCACCATCCAAGGCACAGGTTGTCACCTGAAAGGTGTGTGTGTGGAACAGGCAAAAACAGCATATCATTGACCTTGAAAATGAACTAACGTTAGAATCACTGATCACAGAAGGCAAGGCAGATTTGCGGTCCACTGTAATTGGATTGCTTGCTTCCTAAAAGAACCAAAGAAACAAACAAAATCAACATTCCTGAGAGAATTTTAATAGGACCCAGAGTCTCACAATATAATATTTAAAATGTTTGGGTTACAATCTAAAATTACTCAATTGAAAAAAGAAACAAGAATATGTGACCAATTCTGAGATGGAACAGACGCAAATTCTGAGAGGAAGCAGATGCTGGGATTATCTGGTAAAAGCTTTAAAGCAGCTATAAAATGAAGGTCCACGAATTAAAGGTAAGCACTCTTGTTTTTTTTTTTTTTTTTTACTCTTGAAATGAGTGGAAACATACAAGTTCTTATCACAGAAATAAAATTTATACAAAAGCAACAAAATGGAAAGTTTAGAACTGAAAAATACGACGTTTGGAAAAAAATAAAAATCACTGTATGGCCTCAGCGGCCGAATGGAGATGAATGAAGAGCCATCTAACTTAAACGCACATCAGTAGAAATTATCTAATTTAAAAGATAGAAAGAAAGAAAAAAAAAGACTGAAAAAATAAGCAAAGCCTATGGAACTGCGGAACGGTATAACCCTTATGTGCCTGGTGGTGCACATAGTGACCATGAACTTTTTCAGCCTCTGGGGTTTGTTGGGAAGCGTTGTACTACTGACAACACATGCTGCCACAAAGCAGGGGGCTTCAGGCTGTTTGAAACCAAAGAAATGGGCGTGTGCCTACAAATTACGGTTTTTACAGGCTATTTTGTGAGGTGTTTGAATTTTTGGAAGGAAAAACAGAAATTTTGAAAGTTTTTTATTTGTTACACATATGTACCAATAGACCCAGGTGGGAACTCGGGTATAATTAGTGATGCTCTGAGTCGGAATCGACTTGACTGCACCGGATTTGTTTTTTGTATGTACCACTACTTAGGATAGGCTTGTGGGAGGGGACAAGGAAAAAAATCCATACTACCTACCAAAAATTCGTACACACATAATGATTCAGCATACTTCCATTAACGAAAACACATGGTATCAACAAAAAAATCAAACCGTGAAATAACTGGGTCATTAAAGGAGTAAAAAGGACAAAGATTCATGCCATTGGAGTCTCAGGAGATGAGAAAGATTGGTGCAGAACAAAACTAGTTGAATGAAAATGGTAGAAAACTTTCCAAATTTGGTGAAGGATATAAATTTATAAATTAAGGAAGCTCAGCAAACCCAAATAGGATAAACCCCCAGACACATCATAATCACACTGAGGAATGCCAAAAGAAAATCTGCGATTCTCATTCATGGTTGGTGGGAATGCAAAATGATTCAGCCAATTTCGAACCAAGTTTGAGACTTTGTTTTGAAGTTACCATAGGATTTCCCATATGACCAGCAATTCCACTCCTAGGCACTTGGCTAAGATAAATGAAAACTATGTTCACACAGCAACTGTGGGTGAATGTTTGTAGCAGCTTTATTCCCAATTGCTGAAAGCCAGGCACAAGAGGATTGTCCTTCAACTGTCGAATAAATAAACAACTTGTGCTACACCCAGTGCAATGGAATGAAAGTGAGCAACAAAAAGGAACAATCCATTGATACACACAGCAACATGGATGGATCTCAAATGTGTTATGCTTAGTGGAAGAGCCAGACTCACGAAATCGTTACATTTACATGACATTCTGCAAAATGCAAGTGTAACTTTGGAAAATAGATCTGTGATTTCCAGCGGCTGGATAGGAAGAGGGAATGACTACATAGGGACAACAGGAGGGAAAACAGGAGGGAATTTTTGATAGTGATGCAATTGTTTTGTCTCTCAGTTTTGGTGATAACTACATGACTGAATTTTTCAAAATTCCCAGAACTGTGTGCCAAAGAGCATACATTTTATTGCACTAAAATAAAAACAATGAGTTGAGAAACAAAATGTATTCACAATACTTGAACAAAATGTTTAAGACACCGTACTAATAAACATTTATCATTAACTTGTTAAATATTAAAATGACTTTTTTAATTTTAAAAACATTTACCCTTCTTTATTGAAAATACTTTATTATGATTATATCCAAAAAGCCACTATAACAAATTAGAAAATATAATGAAAATATTTCTTTGTATAATAGCAAAACAATAAAAATGCTTTAGACTGCCCTTACCAAGAAATGCTAACAAGACCTAGGTAACAGACCTGTTAAAAATGCTACTGAGAGACACTCACAAAGGATGAACACATTAAAAGTTATAACATGTTCTTAGGATATGCAATTCTATCCAAAAATTGTGATTCCATGAAAATATCCACTTATTGTTTTTTAAAACTACACAAGCAGTGCAGGGAGTTCATTTGGAAAACCACACGTTTAACAAAGCCAGAAATATTTTGGTGAAGAGAAAAATGAAGGTGGGAAATTGGCTGTACTAGCTTAAACCATATTAGAACGATCAAGTAATTAACAGTGCTCTGCTCCTTCACAAATACTCAGACCAGCAACGGAAACGGTGTACAAAGCCAAGGAATAGCCACACATACATTTCCATCGTCCTGTGTAAAAAGGGGAAACCCTGGTGGTGTAGTGGTTAAGCGCTATGGTTGCTAATCAAAAAAGGTCAGCAGTTCAAATCCACCAAGCTCTCCTTGGAAACTCTGTGGGGCAGTTCTACCCTATCCTATAGGGCTGCTATGAGTCGGAATCGACTCGATGGCAACGGGTTTATGGGTTTGATGTAAAAAGGCAGTATTACATATCAGCCAAAAAGTGCTGCTGGGTTATAACACTATTCAATTAATGGTGTTGGGATACTAGGAAACCACCTGGAAAAACTAACTTCCGTTTCTATCTTACTCCTTACAACAAAATATAAACCCCAAACCAATCAAAATTTAAAAGTAAAAATAAAATTATAAAGATATTCCCAAAAAACTTAAAAGGTTTTCCTCTTATGCTGCCAGGATGGGAATATCCTACATATTCCAGTGAGATACAGTAGCCCCGATAGGATGGAAATCTGTCCACAAGACAGGCATTCTCCATTCACACGTTTAGATGCAATAACTTCACGTACGATGGAAATTTAACTTTCTATGGGCAAAGTGTAATAGCTACCCAGAGGCTGTTGTCATTCCCATTGTCACTGAGCTGATTTCATAATGACAACAACTCATGCAAGCTGTTGTCAAACTCATATAAGCGTTAGTTGTCACTAGTTGCCATCAAGTCGATTCGGACTCATGGCGACCTCGTGTGTGCAGAGTAGAACTGCTCCATTGGGTTTCAAAGCTATGAACTTTTGGAAGCAGGTTTCTAGACCTTTCTCCCAAGGCACCGCAGGGTGGGTTTGGACCTCAACCTTTTGGTTAGTAGTTCAGTGTTTAACATGTGTGGTTAACGGACCTCTGGGAAACAAGAATCTTGTCCAAGGTGGTTGTATGGTTCCCTTCAGTTCACATACCCGCTATAGCAGCAGTTCTTCCACCAGTCTAACTTGGGAACACAAACAGGGTGCACGGTAGTGAAGAAGCTCCCACTGTAGCTCAGTAGCAGACGCTCTTGTGCTGGAGAATGAGAAGCTGCTGAAACTCTTCCCTGGGCTCATGACACAGCCAATAAAAACGTATCTCAGGCTCTCGGGTACAACCGAAGGCATTTACTTAAGACTTTTATTATATCACTCCCCACTTCATCCCTGTGTTCATCTGATCCCTGATACTTCCGGGGCTTTTTTCGCATTTGTAGTTCTTTAGTTGACGCCCTGGTGGCAGAGTGGTTAGGAACTTGGCTGCTAACCAAAAGGTAGGCAGTTCGAATCTACCAACCACCCCTTGGAAACTATGGGGAAGTTCTACTCTGTCCTATAGGAGCGCTATGAGTCGAAATTGACTCAATGGCAACGGGTTTGGTTTTTTGGTTTTATGGTAAATAAGGTCTGTAAAGTACTGAGAACAGCCTCTGGTACATTATATATATATACTTTTTTTTTTTTTAAAGTCCTGTCAAGTAGGTTCTAGCTCACGGCAACCGTGTGTGTCAAAGCAGAACTGTGTGCCGTGGGGTTCCCAGGGGCTGATTTTTTCGAACTAGATTGCCTGGACTTTCTTCTGAGCTGCCTCTGGGTGGACTCAGATCTCCCACCTTTCAATTAATAACTGAGCTCTAAACTGTTTGTGCCACTCAGGGACTCCGTAAATATATTATAAAGTGATAGTTAAGAGATGATCTTAAAAGTATGTACGTGACAGATTTTCTGCTTATGAGTTGGTTGACCTAGGACAACCGGCTCAAACCTTTTGCCTTAGTTTTCTTATTTGTAAAACTGTGATGATAACGTCTATCTTGTGGAGTTATTTTAAGGATCATTGAAATAATACAGGTACAGCTCTTGGCTCAATGCCTGGGACATAGCAGTCAAGAAGAGGTTGTGATTTTTAAAAGAGAAGTAGCAGGTCCTAGTTTACAGTAATGTGGATCCTGTTCTCAGGCTCCAACACTGACTGGTTTGTGAGTTTGGACAAGTTGCTTACTGTCTTTATCTTCATCTGTGAAAGAACAGTAATACTGCTTCCTATGAGGATTAAACAGGGAGCCCTCGTAGTGCAGTAGTTAAGATCTCGGCTTCTAACCAAAAGGTCGGTCACTGGAATCCACCAACCACTCTTTGGAAGTCTTCTGGGGCAGTTCTACTCTGTCCTATAGCGTTGCTAGGAGCAGGAATAAACGGGTTTTGGTTTGGTGAGGATTAAATTATTTAATTCATAGAAACTAAACTGAACAGTGACTGGAACATAGAAAACTCAAGTGTTTATGAAGTAAATATCATCATCATTGCATTATCGTTACCTCTTCAGCTTTACATGTTACCATTCCTGCCACACAACCTGCCCTTTACACGTACAAATCCTTTCATTGCTTACTGAATGGGAATTGCGCCTCCATTTCAATTTCTGAAATATTTTTCTTCCCTTCTCTTCTCTACTGTGAGAACTTGTGCTTATTCTTTAAATCCAGTTCAAATGTTGCATATTCTGTGAAGCCCCTTCTGTTCACCACTGGCAGAATTATTTACTCTGGTCTTTGTTTAAGCCAGTTAATTGGTTGCACTTTAATTACCTTTATAGCTCTACCTCCTTCACTCTGGATATCTCAACATCTTGAGACCCAGGGCCATGTTTTACTCACCATTGTATTTCCAGCGCAAAGTAAAAAGACCACCATAGTCATTCAGTCCAAATATTGAATGCATAATTTATTTTAGAGTAGTGCAATGAACAAAATGTTCTCCAAAGTTCCTTTCAATTGCCTATTACACATTTTATTTCGAATTGTAGAAATATAAACTATTTTTCCCATTAGATCCTTAATGACACTTCTTTCAAACATTTCATATTAAGACGTAGTAGCAGAAAGAAGAATGTCAGCTAATACCTGCAGAAGAGAGTATCAGGCTTCTAAAAATCACCATTTTTCAACCCCTGAAGTAATATTTCATTCAGGCAAAAGTCATCAAAGGATGCTGAAACTGTTTGCTGGAAGGTTGTTGGAGAGCAGTATATTTATAGACTCAAAGAATTGCCCTAGACACTACTTACCAATTAAAAAAGGAAAAATATGCATTTATCATGGAAAGATCTAGTGATCACCAATTTAGACAAATGAACAAAGTTATGATTGCCAATAGTGGACAACTTGATATCATGTGCCTTTCTGTACACTACAGTAAGAAGTATACCCACTCCTCACTTATTGACATGGTTAGGTTCCAAAGACCAGGGTATTATGCAGAAATCAGTGTTATGCCAAAATGAAAGACGACCACATCAAATTACAAAATGGAGGATGACTACAGCACTATATAACTGCCAAACCACTGAGAAACAAGGCCCAGCCAAGTCGACATATAACCTTAACCATCACAGCCGGCAGTACACTCACCTTGCACCTGGGCATTCATTATTCCTAGATGTACGTTGTTAATGCACAAAATATATAGCAGATTTTTTTACTATTATCCCAAATGTGAAACACTGGATAACGAGATAGTAAGTGAGGAGTAGGTGTACATACAACATACAAAAGATCCTTTCCAGAAATGTTGAACTCTAATCTAATCATGAAGTAACCATCAAGCAAATCCAAGACGATAGCTGGTCAGAATTCTTCAAAATAATTCAATATCATGAACAACAAAATACTACATGAGAATGTTCTCGATTAAATGAGAGTGAAGAACATAGCCACCAAAGGTAAGACACAGCATTGATTTATGGCTATAATAAAATTGGGGAGACAATTGGGAATACTTGAATAATGTGAACATATTTGATGACACAGAACATTAGAAAATTAATCATCATAATTTTATTATATTATAAAGTGTACTATTATATATTTTACACATTCTTACATGTGAAAGTGTTATCATGCTTATGTAGCAAACTATTTCCGGAACACTTAATCTTGCTCATGCAGACCTGTACCTAGCTCAAGGGGCAGTCATTCAAACAGAACAAGGGAGTACTGCTACTGTCGGTTTAAAATTGGGAAGGTGTGCAACAGGGTTGAATCCTTTCACCTTACTTAGTCTATATGCTGAACAAACAATCTGAGTATATGAAGAAAAACGCAGGATCAGGATTGGAGAAAGAGCCATTAACAACTTGTAATATGCGCAAGACTTAACCATGAAGACCACTTGAAGTACCTCCTGATGAAGGCCAAAGACTTTCAGTACGGATTACATCTCACCATAAAGAAAACAAAAATCTTCACAAGTGGACCAATAAGCGGCTTCACGATAAATGGAGAAAATATTGAAGTTGTTAAGAATTTCAGTTTACTTGGATCTACAATCAACACCCATGGAAGCAGCATGAAGAAATCAAATGTCATATTGCATTGGGCAAATCTGCTGCAAAAGACCTTTAAAATCTTAAAAAGCAAAGATGTTACTTTGATGACTGAGGTGTACCTGACCCAAGCCATGGTCTTTTCAATTGGTTCACATGCATGTGAAAGCTGGACAATGAAAAACAAAGACTGAAGAATTGAAATATTTGAATTATGGTGTTGGCAAAGAATATCGAATGGACTGCCAGAAGAATGAACAAGTCTGTATTGGAGGAAGTATAGCCAGAATGCTCCTTAGAAGCTTAGAAGCTAGGATGGCAAAACCTCATCTGGCTTACATGGACGTGTTATCAGGAAGAATCCATCCTTGGAGAAGGACATCATGCTTGGTAAAGTAGAGGATCAGAAAAAAAGAAGACCCTCAATGAGACGGATTGACGCAGTGGCTGCAAAAATGGGTTCAAGCATAACAACAATTGTGAGAAAGGTGCAAGACTGGGCAAGGTTCTGTTCTGTTATATACAGGGTCGCTATGAGTTGGAACTGACTTGATGACACCTAACACACACGCACAGGGAAACTATGCCTCTATATGCTTCAAAAATAAATTGTATCAAAAATAATTATATATAAATAGTATAGAGAGACAAAGATACAGAGATGTAAAGCAAAGGCGACAAATAGTTAACAATTGATTAAATCTCAGTCAAGTGTTGATAGGTGTGCATGGTAATGTTTTAGCTTTGAGTAAGGCTGAATATTTTCAAAATAAAGAGTTGAGAAGAAAATCACATAGAAAATGATTGTCTATCCTAAACCACACATCTTATTAATAATGAGCTCTTTGACCCATCTTTACTAAAAGATTCCAGAGTAGCCAAGCTTGTTAACTTGATTGTCACAATTTCCCTTCTGAACCAGACACTTAGCCCATTGCTTCACTGATGACAGTCATGCTCTTAGTTTTCATCCCATGTCAAGTTAGTGTGGATATAATCAAAAAATGCTAAAAAAAACATATATTTTAAAATTTGCATAAGCAACACAGCTTGGAAAGAAACTCCTTGAAGGTGATTATTTAATGTATTTCATAGCTGAATATTATTTTTTTATTTTTTGCATGTTGATTTTATCCAAATCTCTGTCAATCTCCAGCAGAGCATTAAGCTAAAAGCTGACTCTTACTCATTTATGATTTTTTAGTTATTTTTTATTTTTGAAGGAAATTACTCCTTTGTCTTTTGAGTAGCTTATCCAAGGAGAGTATTGAATGGACTCAGGACATTTCTCTAATAGCTAGGAAAAATGCCCAAAACTCATTTTATCACCTGCCACATGGTGCTTCAATATTTATCCCTAAAAAAATCCCTAAAGCTAATATTATTTTGGACCTGATCCTCCGGTTAGTCAAATGCTTCACAGAAGTAGGCTGCATTGCTTTGAGTTCCTCTAGCCTCACATTGATAAGTCCTAACTAAAAACAAACAAACGAAAAAACCCAAACCCATTGTTGTGAGTCGATTCCGACTCATAGTGACCCTAGAGGACAGCGTAGAACTGCCCCATACGGTTTCAAAGGAGAGCCTGGTGGACTTGAACTGCTGACCTTTTGGTTAGCAGCCATCGCTCTTAATCACCAGGGTTTTCAAGTCCTAATACAGAATAGTTGATATTATGTAGCTGGCCTCTTTGTAGGAGGCATCACATTTTAACATAACCCCCTCGTCTGCTTTATCATAGTAAATCGAGGAGGTTCTGGGTCCTCCATCTTCCACTCCCATTTTAGTCAGTTCCGTTCCGCTCCAAGACTGGGGAATGCTTCGCACTCACCTTTGGAAAGGTCACCAAAGAGTTGATGATGTTGTAATAAATAAGTTCCAAAACACCAACCAGAAATGTCGTTCATGAAAGCCAAATGTTAGCTAAACTTGGCACATGGCTCTAACAGTCTGCTTTTTATACAAACAACAGTATCTATTAGAGTGACTGTTCTGACAGAGACCAGAGGCATTTCTCTCAAGAGAAGAACGTGTTCCAAGGCACACAGCTCATTATTTTTCTTCTTAAAACTACCAGAGGAGCTTCCGTTTCTTCCTCAGGAGTGGGTAACTTGCTTCCTTGACGAGAACTGGAGATGAGTGGAGACTTTTGCTCTGTCAGCTAAAATTAATTCATCCTGCAAAAGGGGAAGGTATTTGAACGGTATTTGGAATTGCTTTAAACAAATAGGTGAAGGCTGAAGTGCTTCGGAGGAACTTCTGTCAGGTAGCTATTGGCAATTTTATACTGACTCCTTTCTCTCTCTTTTTTTTTTTTAACCCTCTTGGAACGTCATGTATTTACTTTGGCAAGATTGTCTAACTGAGATAATACTAGTTTTCCTCCTGATGCCTTGCTGGGGAAGGGGAGAAGGAGGAGGGAGGGGAGAGAAGTGGAAAGGGTAGGGTTATTATATGCAATCCTACACAATCAAAGTGGTTTAATCAAATGAATAAAACTCTCTTTCTTTAAATATACAGGGACGGAACTATTTAATAAGCCTCTTCATATGCAGAGGCTGAGGTAATTCAAGCCAAGTAGCACTGGTTGCATACTTAATGCAACTATTCTGGCCTCAAAAACAGTATTTTTATTATAAAGCTCGTTTCCTTTCCCTGGTTTTGGGAATTTTTTCCACACTCAGTGCAGTGCTTCACACTGAGCCTGGGATGAATGGATCCATCAGGGCTGGGATGATGTTATTTGTGAGGGTGTTTATATTTTTAGGCTGCCCACAGGAATACCTAAAGAGCAGCATAATGGGTATTAAGGTAAAGCATGTGAATACCAGTTTAGCCCCTCGTTTTTATCGGGATCTGTCACCATATGGGCCATTAACTGAAGAACGAATTCTTTTGTAGCAAACAGATTGGTATGTAATTTGATACAGCAGAATTTTAAACAACAGTCATAAGCTTTGTCCTTCAGCCACGTAAGAACAAAAATGATTCGTTCTCTCAGTGTGAATTTCCGTAATTCTTTTGATCACAGTCAATAACAAAATCATTTTCCGTTCAAAGAAAAGGCAGCTCTGGAGGCTATATAACGGACTTGCCACCCTTCTGTTCTTGGTGGGGTGGAGTGGGCTGGGATGAGGGAATGACAAAGATCAAGATGCTTTAAATGCTCATCAGCAAAGGTAATGCAGGTGGAATTCGAGGCTGGAGTGAAGCTAGAGGGAGAACTCCCATGTCTTCAACCCTCTGCCCCCCAACATAAGCATGGATGTGGTGCTGTGTGCCATCATACTCCTGAAGGGAAAGTGACATAGATCAGTCAGTGGACATGCCAATTGACAAAGGACATACTAATAACCATACAACTACTGTGTACCCATTTAATTAACCAGGAGAACCAGTTGAAGTGGAGTCAACTTGGGCTCATGGTGATCCCATGTGTGTCAGAGTAGAACCGTGCTCCATAGGTGTTATGAATTGAATCGTGTCCCCCCAAAATGTGTGTCAACTTGACTAGGCCATGACTCCTAGTATTGTGTGGCTGTCCTCCATTTTGTGATCTAATTTTCCTATGTGTTATAAATCCTAATCTCTGCCTGTGGTTAATGAGGCAAAATTAGGTTATGTTAAAGAGGATTAGACTGGGATGCAACACCCCTACTCAGGTCACGGTCCTGATTTAATGTAAGGGGAGCTTCCCTGGGGTATACCTTATATCATCTTTATCTTATGAGAGATAAAGAGAGAATCAAGCAGAGAGATTGGGACCTCATTACCTCCAAGCAAGAATAGCCAGGAGTGGAGTGTGTCCTTTGAACCTGGGGTCCCTGAGCTGGGAAAATCCTAGACCCAAGGGAAGATTGATGACAAGGACCTTCCCCCAGAGCCGAGAGAGAGAGAAAGCCTTCCCCTGAGGCTGGTACTCTGAATTTGGACTCCTAGCCTGCCTAAACTGTGAAAGAATAAATTTCTGTTTGTTAAAACCATCCACGTGTGGTACTTCTGTTACAGCAGCACTAGGTGACTAAGACAGTAGGGTTTTCAATGGCTATGATCTTCTGGAAATAGATGGCCAGGGCTTTCTTCTAAGTTGCCTGCGGATGGACTTGAACCTCCAGCCTTTCAGTTAGAGCAGAGTGAGTGAGCCATTTGCACCATTCAGGACTCCATCCACTCAATTAGACACAGCTGTCGTGTTACTAGAGGACCAGTGGAGTTCTAGAATGTCTATATGGGGGAAGCCGAGGTGTGGCAATATAGTTTAACAAATGACTACAAGAGGCATTGTTTTCAAGTTACATAAAATTTTTACCTTGATTTTATGTTTATTTAGAGTTGCTTTTAGTGGTGGACTGCTAACCAAAAAGTTGGCAGTTCGAATCCATCAACCGCTCCCTGGAAGTGCTGTGGGGTAGCTCTACTATGAGTCAGAATTGTCTCCATGGCAATAGGGTTTTTTAGTGGTGGAGGTGTGGGTACTAGAGGCTGATTTACAGAGCAAGCATAAGTAATTATTTAGCAGTGGTGGGCCACAGTGAGCTCTTGTGTCTGTGTGCTTAGCCAGGCTAGCCCTTAACAATACCCAGTGAGCAAACCTTCTTCTCTGCATCTTCCAGTCAGAAATTTAAGCTGAATTAGCTCAGCGTTCACACAATCCTAACTTCCTTATTAGCTTTCCTATCACCAAATAAGAGGCTATATGGAAATCTGTGCTGTTCAAAATGTTTTATTGCCTTTTTTTTTTTTTTAAATAATGTTTTGTTATGTTTTTGGTGAAAGCTTACACGGCAAAGTAGGTTATCAGTTAACAATTTGTATACATATTATTAGGAAACCCTGGTGGCGGAGTGGTTAAGTGCTATGGCTGCTAACCAAAAGGTGGGCAGTTCGAATCCTCCAGGCGCTCCTTGGAAACTCTATGGGGCAGTTCTACTCTGTCCTATAGGGTTGCTATGAGTCAGAATCTATTCAATGGCAGTGGAAAAAAAAAAAAAAAAAAAAAACTTTGGAAATACATATTATTCAGTGACATTGGTTACATTTAAAAAAAAAATAATGTTTTACTGAGTTTTTGGTGAAAACTTACACAGAAAGTTTAAGCTCCCATTTGACAATTTCCACACAAATTGTCGAGTGACATTAGTTACACTTATCACAATGTTTCAGCATTCTCTTTAATTGTGTCCTGTTTGTTCCCTTTCTGGTACTCCAGTTTCCCTGTTCCCTTATCTTCTAATCTTCGTTTTCGAGTAATTTTTGAACTTTTGGTCTCATACTGATGGTTTTTAAGTAGGGCACCGATCTTACAGGTTATAGCCTTTATAATGTCTGCCACTCTGCTATTTCACTAAAAGGTGATCTCAAGAGATAGGTTCAGTTTTAGGTTCAAAGAGTGTCTCAGTGTGATAGCCTGGGGGAGTCCTCTGTTCTCTGCTGTTCCAGTGTGTCTGGCTTTTTTTGGCGGGGGTGGGGGTGGGCGGGACTGGGTTCTGCCCCTTATTTTTCTCCCATTCTACCTGGGACCAACTATTGTGACCCTGGTCAGAATGTTCAGTAGTGGTAGCTGGGTACCAACTAGTTCTTCTGGTCTCAGGGTAGATGAGTTTGTGGCTCCTATAAACTTACTTCTCTGAGATTTGGTTACCTTATTGTTTTGCTCCTGGTGAGTAGAGACCCCTCTAGTTAGTGCTTTTTAAATGGCCCCAGGAGATAGTTGGTTGCCATTACTTTTATTTAGCTAGTATCTTAGGCTGGGCTCTCTAGAGAAGCAAAACCAGTATAGCATATAAACATATATATATAAAGATTTATATCATGGAAATGGCTCACAAGGTTGTAGAGGCTGGAAAGTCCCAAGTCCATGGGTCAGGATAGAGGCTTCTTCTGATTCACAGGGCTGGCTAACCCAAGATCAGCAGGTCAGAGAGCAGGGCTCTTGTTCACAGGCTGTGAAGACAGATGAATCCCAAGATTGGCAGGCAAGACGGCAGATAAGCTGCTAGCTCAAGTCCCAAGAACCAGAAGTCAGATGAACAGGAGCCAGCTATAGGATCCAGAGTGAGCAAAGGCCCATAAGCCTTGCCAGAATGTCCACTTATATTTGATGCAGGCCAAATGCCTAAGAAACTCCCTTGCAACTTATTGGCTACTCACAGCTGATCCCATCATGAAAGTAATCACATTATATCAAATTTCATCGTAGAAGTGATCACATCATCATATGACTGCCAAACTACATCTTGACTGCCAGTCTGAGAAAGATGGCCCAGCCAAATTGACACACAGCCTTAACCATTACAGCCAGTAAGGAAACTGAGGCATAAAAAAATTAAGTGTTTTGCCCTAAAAGATAAGACAGGCTTTCCACTGAGTCTACTAAGTTAATTAATACTTTCTTGAGAGAAAAATATATAATTCTTCTAGAGGGATTTTTAAAGGAAGTAAATGTTTATCATTTATTTAAATATAAAATTGTCAGATTTTTTATAGAAATGATGCATCTTTAATACTCTCCCTGATATGAACAGCAAATCTTATTAAGGTAAATGGCTGTAAAGCGAACTATGCACGAAGTCTAAAACATTTAAGTGTTATTCAACAAAGTAACAAAATCATAAACACCCAAAGCTAATTTATTTTCATTATGAGGACATGTATGTTGGTAACAGATCTTATAGTTAGGAAATTTTCATTACAATTTCTTCAAGATAAGCTTTCTTTTCTTATTTTTTGGCACTTTAATTTCTTAAAGGCTGAAAGGACTTCTATTAAATTTAAGGGAAAAGTCTGTAAGATGGCTGGTTATCACTGAACCATAGCCTCACGGCACTTCCATCTGCTTTGTACTCTTCAATTACTTTAATTTAAAGTTAGGAGGTGGCAGTGCCTAATGCTATCATTACTGAGATGTTAGAATGCTCCTTAATCAGTGCCATACATTAAAAGCAAACATCAGTGAACTCACATCCATTCAAATGCATTTTATCTGCCTGTAATATTTTCTTACTTTCATTTCAGTAATAACCTTCTTTCCATAATAAAATAGCAGTTGTAGCCAGGCAGAGTGCTTGTGAACTTTGATTGCAACCAAAATGGCACTTGTAAAATGCCATGAAGAAGGATTTCTTTCTCTTAGATTTTTGCTGGGGACACTATCACAAATCTGATCCATATAAACATACCTAACACTCAAGGTTTGCAATTATTCCAAAACGAACAGCTAGAATAACAAGTACTGGATTACAGAAATCATAAATTTATTAATGTATTCATTTCATACCATATTGGAGCAGGATTTCTCCACCTAGGACTATCAGCATTTTGGGCTGGGGAGCCCTGGTGTCACATCAGCTAAGAGCTACAGCTGCTAACCAGAAGATCAGCAGTTTAAATCCACCAGCTGCTCCTTGGAAATTCTATGGGGCACTTCTACTCTGTCTTATAAGGTCGCTATGAGTCAGAATTGACTTGATGGCAGCGGCCTCTTTAATCCTATATTATAAGGGGTTTCCCTGTGCATTGTAATATGTTTAGGAGCACCCGGTCCCTATACACTAGCAGCCAGTAGCACTTACCCAAGATATGACAATGAAAAATATCTCCAGATGTTGCCACATGTCCCTTTAGGGCCCAAATCAACCCCAGTTTAAAAACTATGTTTTAGATGGATTAAATCACCTAGGAGATTAAAAGGTGGAGTGTACCTTTTCTGAAAATGCCCACAAACCCATCAGCTAGTCATTAGCTGGGTACTTTTGCTATTAGAATTTGGCTTAATTCAACTTTAAATGTAACCCAAGTTTAAGGCCAAAGGGTATAATCATATGGCATTCCCAATTCCCCGTTACTTTTATCAATTTAATCCCCAGAAATTTTCCTTTTGTTAAACAAATTAAAAGATAGAAAGCTTTGGTTCCAGAATAAGATGGCATTTTCTTGTTCTTTCACTGTAAACACAACTTTACTCTGAAAATTGTTTAGCAGATAATGATATAAGGGCTCTGAAGCTGGAAATAATAAGATAGACTGACTGCCCAAACCAAAAACCAAACCCATTGCAGTCGAGTTGATTCCAACTCACAGGGACCCTACAGGACAGAGTAGAACCGTCCCATAGGGCTTCCAAGGAGCACCTGGTAGATTCGAACTGCGGACATTTTGGTTAACAGCTGTAACTCTTAAACACTATGTCACCAGTGTTTCCAGACTGACTGCAGACCTCAATAATTTAGGGTCAACAGTATGGCAAGATCCCTTGGATTTCTTTATAATCTTTATATGCCTCTAGACTGGGTGCTGAGCAATCTGGAACCACCAACAGGAATAGATGAAAGAACCCAGGAAAAGTCTTCTCTCTCTGGCCTAAGAACCATGAGATAGGATACCCAACAGAGACCTACTGGAGAGCCCCAACACCCACTCCACAACCCAGGCTGATGCGTAATGCTGTCTGCTGACAATGCCTGTAGACACAAAGCGCTTAGCTTGTCCCACGCCCTGCTGCCAAACCAGGGCACTGGCAGGCACTTTGAACTACTCATAGCAGTAACAGCCATGAAGTTGGTATCTTAGTCAGGTTTCCCTAGAGAAGCAGAAACGACAAAAACAAATATATATATATATACACATATATAAAAACCCAGTGCCATGAACTCAATTCTGACTCACAGTGACACTATAGGACAGAGTAGAATTGCCCTATAGAGTTTCCAAGGAGCACCTGGCAGATTTGAACTGCTGACCCTTTGGTTAGCAGCCGTAGCACTTAACCACCACACCATCAGGGTTTCCATATACATATATATGTATATATATATATATATATCTATATCTATGTATGTATATGTATGTATCTATACACATACACTCTGATGGCACAGTGGTTAAGTGCTACAGCTGCTAACCAAAAGATCAGCAGTTCAAATGTACCAGCTACTCCTTGGAAACCTTATGGGGCAGTTCTACTCTGTTCTATAGAGTCAGAATTGACTTGGTGGCAACGAGTTTAAATACTTCATAACAACATATAGGCTAGTGTTTGAACAAATAACTGGGTGCCATATCCTAGAAAAGATGATACATGAAATTAACCTTCACACCATGCAAGTCCCTGGCTGCCATTCATGTAAATAAGGAGACACAGACCAAATGGCTACAGTCTCCACTCCAAGACTGTCCAGAAACAGGAGGTGGCCCACAAAAACCTTTGCCCTCTTCATAAACAATAACTGACATAAGGCTAATTCCCAAATGTGTGAAGATAACTCATACTTGCTTTTTCACTTCTCCATCTCTTAGACCACATAGCATTTTCTCTCTCTGCCACCTGTGAGTTTGATAATTCACTAGAATGACTCACAAAACTCACAGAAACTACTTGTATGTACAATTATCCACTTATTATAGCCAGAAAGTATACAAGTGAAGAGACACATCTGGCAAGGTCAGGTAGAGAGCATAGGCTTCCATTGTCCCTAGGGGTGTCCCATGCTCTCCTCCACATAGATGTCTTTGCACTCCAGGAAGTCCTCAAAGAGAGGAAGCTCCAAGGTCCAGGATCCCACAGTCACTGGGGCTCAATGCAAATGAATGCATTCATCAGTGAATATGCATGATTGACTACAGCATGTCCCTCTCCCTTCCTGAGATCTGTTACCAGGCTGGGGTCTATGTAGCCCCTACTCATTTACATATGTTTATGTGTTGCCTGGTTATTTTATAAAACAAAGGGCCTTTGATTGCTGGCGAATTCCAAGGGCTATTTTCAAAAACCAGAGAAAAAATGCCAAACCAAGTCCTTTATCCCACAACTCCCACAGACACCACTAGCAGAGATTGAACAGGAACCACAGCAGTGCCAAAAGAATGAAGCCAACCAGAGTAACACTGCAAGGGTTTGGAAAACTGAACTACTATTGGAACTAAAGCTCACAAAACTAGGCAAGAACACACACACACTAAACTTAAGCGAGATGAATGCTTGTTAAAATAGAAGATTTAAATAAGATAAAGAATCTCATACTATAATAAATAGAATGTCCAAGATAATTTTTTATTTAAATCAATTGTTATTTCTAGAACCAGTCAAATGATCATTTGAAGAGAAAAAGATAATCAGCTGAGGCCAATGCTGGAACTAAGATATTGGAATTATCTCACAAGGATTTTAAAGCAGTTTAAAAATGCTTCAACAGTAAATTATGAATTCTCTCGAAACAAGTAAAAATCTCAATAAAAAGATAGAAGTTCTAAAAATACCCAAATGGAAGCTATAGAACTGAAAAATATAATTTCCAAAATAAAGATTCACTGGATACACTCAATAGTAGAGAGAATGATAGAGGATAGAATCTGTGAGCTTGAAGACAGAACAATAGAATTTGCTCACTCTTAACAATAGACAGAAAATAGATGTGGGAAAAGTTAAAAAAGGATCTGTAGGCTAATGCCAAAAGATCTAACATTTGCATCATCAGAATTTCAGAAAGAAAAGAGAAAAAGTGTGGGTCTAAAAAAATATTTGGAGAAATAATGCCTGAAAACTTCCCCAAATAGTGAAAGACATAAGTCTACTGATTCAAGAAACTGAGCAAACACCAAATAAGATATCCTCAAAGAAACCCACACCAAGACACATAATTAAATGTCTGAAAACTAAGGGCAAAGAAAAAAAATTTTTGAAACAAGACATTACCTACAAAGGAACACCAATTTGAATGATAATCTATTTCTCTTCTGAAACCATGGAGGACAGAAGAAAATGGCACATTTTTTAAGCACTAAAAAGTAAGAACTGTCAACCCTGAATTCTCTATACAGTGAAAATATCCTTCAGGACTGAAGGGGAAATCAAGATAGTCTCAGGTGAAATAAAAATAAGAGAATGTGTTGCCAACAAACATAAAAAAAAACCCCAGTGCTGTCAAGTCGATTCCAACTCATAGCGACCCTATAGGACAGATTAGAACTGCCCCATAGAGTCTCCTAGGAGTGCCTGGCGAATTCGAACTGCCGACCCTTTGGTTAGCAGCCGTAGCACTTAACCACTATGCCACCAGGGTTTCCTAAACAAACATATCCTTAAAAAATGGCTAAAAGAAATTCTCCAAATACAAAGCATACGATAACATAAGAAGACTGGGCACGGTCTTCAGAAAGAAAGGAAGAAAAATTGAATTAGTAAAAATGAAAGTAAAAAAAAAATAGACTCTTCTCATGAATTTCTTTATTCATACTGCATGATTTAAACAAAAGTTATAACACAATCTGGTGTTGAACATATGTCAGTAAAATACTTAAGATAATTAAGTTTAAATGATGGGAGCAGAAAGGCATGTCCATGAACGTACAGTTTCTACACTTTCTTGAAGTGGTAAAACATTGAAACCAGTAGGCTATGGCAAGTAACATATGTATAGGGTAATACATAAGGCAATGACTAAGAAAACTGTATAAAGAAATACACTCAAAAACATTACACATAAATCAAAATGGAACTGTAAAGTATTGTTTAAGTAATCCACAGGAAGGTTAAGAAAAAAAATCAGAAAAACAAAAATGGAGAGAACAAATAGAAAACAAAATGACACATGTAACTCCTAACATATCTATAACTACTTTAAATGTAAATGGTATAAATATAACAATTAAAAGACAAAGATCGGCAAAGTGGATAAGGAAAACATGACTCAACTATCTGTCATCTAAAACAAACTAATTTAAAAAAACATGAGTACGTAGAAAGTAAAATCTGTAAAAAAAAAAAAGTATCATTGAAGCATTAATGAAAAACAGAAGTGGTTATAAAATATCAGAAAAAGTACAATTCATAGCTAATAAGATTAGTAGGCATGAAGAAGTCCATTAGTTAATGATAAAAGTATCTAGTTACCTTAGAAAAGGGTGATAAAAACAAAGGTTCATATATGAATGGCTACATTCAAGACTAACTACATTAATAAGAGATACCAAAAGACAATAGTTTAAATAAAGTAGAAGTTTATTTCTTTCTCTTGCAATAGCCTGACTGGTCCAATCAGGATGGTACATGTGGACACAGGGACTCAGGTTCCTTCCATCTAGTTGTTCCACCATTTCCTGGAATTCAGTTCTTCTCTGTATGATTGAAGCTGGATTGGCACCCTATCTGTGCTCTAGACTTCAGAAAATAGGGACTAAGAAATTTCTTTTGAAGCAAGTAATGCATGACTTGCATACATCACTTTTATGAACATTCCATTGGTGAGAACTTAGTTACAGGCTAATAGTCAGTCTCCACAAGCTTTACAGAGAGCTGATGAATGATACCGTACCTTGGCAGCCATATATTCCATCCAAAATTTTACTATGGAAGAAGGGGAAAATAGACTTTGAGAAATCCTCTAGAAATTTTTCCCAGTATTTATGTTTTTTTTGTAGCCTTGATGGATTTGGGGCATTATAAGAGCATGATGATCAGCTAGGGCAGTTTCTCTCCCTCATCTCCAGTGTCTCTAAACTTCTTAACAATGCTAGAAGATGGAAGGAGAGTTGGAGGGGAATTAAGAGTCCTAAAGGAGAATTAAGGGGGAAATAAGGGAGCCCTGATGTTGCAGGGGTTAAGAGCTTGGTTGCTAACCAAGAGGTTAGCAGTTCAAATCCACCAGCATCTCCTTGGAAATCCTCTGGGACAGTTCTACTTTGCTTATAGGGTAGCTATGAGTCAGAATCAACTCAATGGCAATGGGTTTTTTGGTCTTGGTTTATAAGTTGATGAGTCCTTGAGAAGGACTGTTGCACCTAACCCATCCCCTCTAGGGCAGCACCTGGTAGGCACTGTGGAATTTTCAGAGAAGGCTGAGGTTACACGAAGAGCAAATGCTCCTGTTTTGCTTCCTGGGATGAACATGGGAAGGCAATGAATCTTATAGACAATCCCTGGCCCAATGTGGCCCTACAGCAACAGACCATAAAGAGCTACATAGCACCTGGGCCGGTGGTCTCTAACCAACCTCAGGATCCCTTAGCACTTCAGCATGGCAACGAAAAGAGAAGGGCATATTTCTGACACCTCAGAGCATGCAGACAAATACTTAGAATGAGCAACCTGGGGTGTCTCTGAAGAGACCAAGAATAAAAGACAGTTGTGATTTGGGACCAGTTTTTATTCACCCGGTCCCTGGAGAGCTGGTGCACCATATACAAACTCGAAACACAGACTAAGCCCAGTACCCTGAAATGGGTGAACACTAATTCATATTAAACTGAATTAGGTGGATTGACATCAAGGACATCATACCTGAAGAAAGCAAGAGGTTGTTAAAAAGACAGACAAGAAAGAAAAGGACTAAAATGGATGTCAGAAGAGACTCTGAAACTTGCTCTTGAAGGTCAAGTAGCTAAAGCAAAATGAAGAAATGATGAAGTAAAAAAGCTGAACAGAAGATTTCAGTGTACAGCTTGAGAAGACAAAGTATTATACTGAATTGTGCAAAGAGCTGGAAACAGAAAACTAAAAGGTAAGAACACACTCAGCATTTCTCAAGCTGAAAAGAACTGAAGAAAAAATTCAAGCCTTGAGTTGTAATACTGAAGGATTATAAGGGAAAAATATTACACAACGTGGGAAGCATTAAAAGAAGATGGAAGGAATACAGGGTCACTACACCAAAAAGAATTGGTCAACATTCAACCATTTCAGGGGGTAGCATATGATCAGGAACCAAAGGTACTCAAGGAAGAAGTCCAAGCTGTGCTGAAGGCACTGGTGAAAAACAAGGCTCCAGGAATTGACTATCAATTGAGATGTTTCAACAAATGGATACAATTCTGAAAGTGTGCACTTGTCTATGACAAGAATTTGAAACAAAGCTACACGGCCAACTGACTGGAAGTTGTTGCTGTTAGGTGCCGTCCAGTTGGTTCCGACTAATAGAGACCCTATGTAAACCCTGATAGTGTAATGTTTAAGCGCTACAGATGCTAACCAAAAGGCCAGCAGTTCAAATCCACTAGGCGCTCCTTGGAAACTCTATGGGGCAGCTCTACTCTGTCCTATATAGGTTTTTTTTTTGTTTTTTTTTTATGAATTGGAATTGATTCAACGGCAATGTGTTTTACGGTACCACAGAATGAAACACTGTTCGGTCCTGTGTCATCCTCACAATCATTGTTATGTTTGAGCACGTTGTTGCAGCCACTGTGTCAATCCATCTCATTAAGGGTCTTGCTCTCCTCCACTGACCTTCTACTCTACCAAGCATGATGTCCCTCTCCAGGGACTGCTCCTTCCTGACAATATATAAAAGTATTTAAAACGCAGTCTCTCCTTCCTTGCTTCTAAGGAGCATTCTTGTTGGATTTCCAAGACGGATATGTTCATTTTTCTGGCAGTCCGTGGTATATTCAATATTCTTTGCCAAAACCACAATTCAAAGGCATCGATTCTTCTTCAGTCCTCCCCATTCACTCTCCAGCTTTTGCATGAATATGATGCAACTGAAAATCCCATGGCTTGGGTCAAGCACACCTTAGTCCTCATGGTGATATTTTTGCTTTTCAACACTTTAAAGAGGTCCTTTGCAGCAGATTTGCCCAGTGCAATGCGTCTTTTGATTTCTTGACTGCTGCTTCCATGGGTATTGATTGTGGATCCAAGTAAAATGAAATCCTTGACAACTTCAATCTTTTCTCCGTTCATCATGATGTTGCTTGTTGGTCCAGTTGTGAGGATTTTTGTTTTCTTTCTTTGTGTTGAGGTGTAATCCATGCTGAAGGCTGTGGTCTTTGATCTTCATCAGTAAGCGCTTCCAGTCCTCTTCACTTTCAGCAAGCAAGGTTATACCATCTGCATAACACAGGTTGTTGATGAGTCTTCCCCCGATCCTGATGTCCCGTTCTTCTTCATGTACTCCAGCTTCTTGGATTATTTGTTCAGCATACAGACTGAATAGGTATGTTGAAAGGATACAACCCTGATGCACACATTTCCTGACTTTAAAAATCAAGCAGTATCCCCTTGTACTGTCTGAACAACTGCCTCTGGATCTACGCAAAGGTTCCTCATGAGCACAATTAAGTGTTCTGGAATTCCCATTCTTCTTAATGTTATCCATAATTTGTTATGATCCACACAGTCAAATGCCTTTGAATAGTTAATAAAACACAGGTAAACATCCTTATGGTATTCTCTGTTTCAGCCAGGATCCATCTGACCTCAGTAATGATATCCTTGGTTCTATGTCCTCTTCTGAATCTGGACTGAATTTCTGGCATTTCCCTGTCGATATACTGCTGCAGCCGCTTTTGAGCGGTCTTTAGCAAAATTTTGCTTGAGTGTGATATTAAAGATATTGTTTGATGATTTCCACATTCGGTTGGATCACCTTTCTTTGGAATAGGCGTAAATATGGATCTCTTCCACTCAGTTGGCCAGGTAGCTGTCTTCCATATTTCTTGACATAGAAGAGTGAGCACTTCCAGTGCTGCATCCATTTGTTGAAACATCTCAATTAATATTCCATCAATTCCTGAAGCCTTGTTTTTCACCAATGCCTTTAATGTAGCTTGGACTTCTTCTTTCAGTACCATCGGTTCCTGATCATATGCCACCTCTCGAAATGGCTGAATGTCAACCAATTGTTTTTGGTACAATGACTCTGTAACCTTCCATCTTCTTTTGATGCTTCCTGCATCGTTTAATATTTTCCCCATAGAATCTTCACTATTGGAACTTGAGGTTTGAATTTTTTCTTCAGTTCTTTCAGCTTGAGAAATGCTGAGTGTGTTCTTCCCTTTTGGTTTTCTATCTCCAGCTTTTTGCACATGTAATTATAACACACTTTACTTTGTCTTCTGGAGCTGCCCTTTGAAATCTTCTGTTCAGATCTTTTACTTCATCATTTCTTTTTTTTGCTTTAGCTGATCATCGTTCAAGAGCAAGTTTCAGAGTCTTTTGGTCTTTTCTTTCTTTTTAATGACCTCTTGCTTTCTTCATGTATGATGTCCTTGATGTCATTCCCCAACTTGCCTGGTCTTCGGTCATCAGTGTACAAAGCATCATATCTATTCTTGAGGTGGTCTCTTCAGGTGGGATATACTCAGGGTCATACTTTGGCTCTTGTAGGCTTGTTCTAATTTTCTTTAGTTTTAATTTGAACTTGTGTGTGAGCAATTGATGGTCTGTTCCACAGTTGGCCCCTGGCTTTGTTCTAACTGATGATATTGAGCTTTTCCATTGTCTCTTTCCACAGATGTAGTTGATTTGATTCCTGTGTATTCGACCTGGAAAGGTCCATGTGTATAGCCGCTGTTTATGTCAGTGAAAAGGGTATTTGCAATGAAGAAGTTGTTGGTCTTGCAAAATTCTATTGTGGGCTTTCCAGCATCGTTTCTATCACCAATGCCATGTTTTCCAACTACTGAATCTTCTTTTTTTCCACCTTTTGTTTTCCAATCACCAATAATTATCAGTGTATCCTGATTGCATGTTTGATCAATTTCAGACTGCAGAAGCTGGTAAAAACCTTCAATTTCTTTATCTTTGGCCTTAGTGGTTGGTGTGTAACTTTGAATAATAATCGTATTAACTGATCTTCCTTGTAGGCATATGGATATTATCCTGTCACTGACAGTGTTGTACTTCAGGATAGATCTTGAAATGTTTTTTTGATGACGAATGCAACACCATTCCTCTTCAAGTTGTCATTCTCGGCATGGTAGACCATGATTGTCTGATTCAAAATGACCAACCAGTCCATTTCAACTTACTAATGCCTACGATATCGATGTTTATGTGTTCCATTTCATTTTTGATGATTTCCAATTTTCCTAGATTCATACTTCGTACATTCCACAGTCCTATTATTAATTGATGTTTGCACCTGTTTCTTCTCATTTTGAGTCATGTCACACCAGCAAATGAAGGTCCCAAAATCTTGACTCCATCCACATTAAGGTTGACTCTACTTTGAGGAAGCAGCTCTTCTTTCCCAGTCACCTTTTGAGTGCCTTCCAACCTGGAGACTCATCTTCTGGCACAATATCAAAGTTCTGTTGCTATTCATAAGGTTTTCACTGGCTAATGCTTTTCAGAAGTAGACTGCCGGGTCCTTCTTCTTAGTCTGTCTTAGTCTGGAAGCTCAGCTGAAGCCTGTCTGCCATGGGTGTCCCTGCTGGTATCTGAATAGTGGTAGCATAGCTTCCAGCATCACAGCAAGATGCAAGCCCCCACAGTACAACAAACTGACAGACATGTGGGGGACATACACATTTATATATGTATATATCTGTGTATTTATGTGTCTATCTGTGAAAGAGTAAATCAGATAATTGAAAACACTGGATATTCGGAGAAAGGACAAGTTTTTATAAATTCTTCTTTCAGGGAACCAAAGAAATTTTTAGAAAACAAGGTAACATCTCCAATAACGTAATAAACAGTAAAAAATATGTCACTTTACAGTTAAATGAAGAAACCAAAAGAAAAAACTGCCATGAAGTCCCACTCATAGTGAACCTATAGGACAGAGTAGAACTGCCCCATAAGGTTTCTAAGGAATGGCTGGTGGATTCAAACTGCCAACCCTTTGGTTAGAACCAAATGCTTAAACCACTGCGCCAACAGGACCCCAAGAAATAAAGAGAGGCTAGAGAGTTTTGAGGTGTGAGTTGTCAGGGTTCTCTTTATTTAACCCTGTTCACTATGCCAATTATGCAAATCCATTTCAGGGAAACTAAGATTACCCACCTCTGGCAAATATTTGCATCATAGGAAGAGCTTAAAAATTTACATATAAAATCACTTGGACTAATTGTTCTATACCTAATCAGCCCCATCCCCCCACATAGACAACCCAAATTATTTTTTCGTTGGTTCCAAGAAAGAGTCAAGCCTGAAATATTCTAGTAGCTGAGAAAATCACCTAAACTTCCTCTCTCCTAAGGAGCCCTGGTGGAGCAGTGGTTAAAGCACTCAGCTGCTAACCAAAAGGCCTACGGTTCAAACCCATCGGCCACTCTGTGGGAGAAAGATGTGGCAGTCGGCTTCTCTAAAGATTATAGCCTTGGAAACCTTAGGAGCAGTTCTACTCTGTCCAGTAGTGTCACTTTTAATCAGAATTGACTCATCAGCAGTGGGTTCTTTAAAAGCATGATAATCCTGTTATAAGTGATGGCAGTAGACCTTGGTCATCCTTGCAGGGGACAACATTTGCCTACTTTGTTCTATTTCTCAGTACCCTCTGGTTTTTTTTTTTTTTTTTTTTTTCTGGTTACACTGTGAGCTCCTAAGTGGTAGAACCAGTGTTTAGGATTTTAGTAATCTACAGTATTTTTCTTGCCTTTATTTTGCTCTGTGTCAACTATATTTTCACTTCTCCCATTGGACATAAAAGTTTCTGGTGCGTACAATGATGTGACATTGATAAAAATTCCATTTTTTACTAACGTAAGTTGAAAACACATTATATATGTGCCTTGTAATGCCTCTACTATTTTTATTAATGATGTATTTAAATATATAAATCCCATGATGTTACACGATTTTTGCAAGAGAAAACTTCTGTTTGCAAAACGAAAAGAGCAGCCTCCTCAACTGTCCAGAGGAAAGATTTACTCATTTTCCTCTTACCATTTTTTTCTTGAAAAGTCACCTGGCGTGTGTACCAGTATGTGTGTTACTATCATTGTTTGTACTTGTTTCAACACAGGCAATTTGAACTACTCAAATTTCAGTAGCACCTTTTTCTGTAAAATAGTGCCTATAATCTATTTTTCTATTTTAAGAAAACATAACAAACTCATTGCAATCTTTTGTCATTCCAAAGTTGTTCGCTCCCCTTTTATGTGTGAAATTGAGTCTAAGTATTGTGATATATTCCACATAATATTGAATATTTATGAAACACACAAAATCCATATTTATGATGAGCATATTCACTCAGATCAAAGAGAAGCTTTACAAGAATTGATAACAGGGTGCAAGGATCTCATTTGTCAGGGTGTGTAAAGCCAGCGATTAGGTTGATATTTGTGTTTGAAACTCAACTCTCATTCTAGTACCTCAGAAAACTGGAATTTCTTTTGGGAAAGTATTACATATTTTAACCCGATTTATCCATATAATGTAGTTAGCCTAAAGCCGATATCATGGAGGGACAAGTAGACCATATAGAACAACTACATATAAAATCTAAAATGATAAAGACCTTGGAAGAAAAAATAGGAACAACTCTAGGAGGACTAATACAGAATACAAACCCTAACTAACAAAACACAAACACCAGAAGAGAAACTAGGTAACTGGGAGCTCCTAAAAATCAAACACTTAAGCTCATCAAAAGACTTCACTAAAAGAATAAAAAGAGAACCTAGAGACTACAAAAAAAAATTTTGGCTATGACATATCCAATAAGGGTCTAATCTCTAAAACCCAGAAGAAATTAGAACAACTCAACAAAAAGACAAATAATCCAATTTAAAAAATGGGCAAAAGATATGAACAGACACTTCACCAAAGGAGTGATTCAGGCAACTAACAAATACATGAGGAAATGCTCACGATCATTATTAGCCTTAGAGAAAAGCAAATCAAAACTACAGTGGGATCCCACCTCACCCCAACATGTCTGGAATTAATCCGAAAAACACAAAACAGTAAATGCTGGAGAGGTTGTGGAGAGACTAGAGCACTTATGCACTGCTGGTAGAAATGTAAAATGGAACGACCACTTTGGGAATTGATCTGGCACTTCCTTCAAAAACTAGAAATAGAAGTATCGTAAAATCTAGCAGTCCCACTCCTATGAATACGTCTTAGAGAAATAGGAGCTGTCACACGAATAGATATACACACATATGGTCATCGCAGCACTGTTAACAATAGCAAAAAAATGGAAATAACTTGGTGGCTACGGAGCTGTCACACGAATAGATATACACACATATGGTCATTGCAGCACTGTTAACAATAGCAAAAAAAATGGAAATAACTTGGTGGCTACGTGTATAAAAAAAAAAAAAAATAGTTGCCCTTTATGTTGCTGAGAAAAGTTATCTGCAATGAAGAAGTCATTGGTCTTGCAAAATTCTATCATGCAATCTCCAGCATCATTTCTGTAATTAAGACCATATTTTCCAACTCCTGTTCCTTCTTTGTTTCCCATCACCAGTAATTCTCAACGAGCCTTGTTTGGATGTTTGATCAATTTCAGACTGCAGAAATTTGTAAAAATCTTCAATTTCTTCAACCTTAGTGGTTGGTGCATAAACGTGAGTAATAGCTGTATTAACTGATCTCCCTTGAAAGTGTATGGATATTATCATATCACTGACAGAGTTGTACTTCAGGGTACATCTTGAAATGTTCTTCTTGATGTCACTCCTCTTCAATTTGTCATTCCTGGTGTAGTAGATCATACAACTCTCTGATTCCAAATGGCCAATACCAGTCCATTTTAGCTCATCAAAAGACTTCACTAAAAGAATAAAAATGGATATAGATGTTTATGGGTTTCATTTTATTTTTGACGACTTGCAATTTTCCTAGATTCATACTTCATACATTCCACATTCCTATTATTAATTGATGTGTTGCAGCTGTTTGTTCTTATTTTGAGTCGTGTCACATCAGCAAATGATGGTCCTGAAAACTTGACTCCATCCACGTCATTAAGGCCCACTCTACTTTGAGAGGTAGCTCTTCTCCAGTCACCTTTTGAGTGCCTTCCAACCTGAGGGGCTCATCTTCCGGCACTGTATCAGACAATGTTCCACTGCTATTCATAAGGTCTTCAGAAGAAGATTGCCAGGTCCTTCTCCCTAGTCTGCCTTCATCTGGAAGCTCTGCTGAAACCTGTCCACTCTGGGTGTCCCTGTTGGTATTTGAAATGCACGTTGCATAACTTCCAGCATCACAGCAACATGCAAGCCACTACAGTACAACAAACTGACAGATGCATGACCTTATTAATAACAAAAAGAAATGTTTCCCACACTTGTGCTTTCTTCATAATGTCTGAATCCTTTGTTGGGCTACTGTGTCAATCTACCTCATGGAGGATTTCCCTTGTTTTTGCTGACCCTCTACCAAACATGATGTCCTTTTCTAGTGATTACTCTTTCCTGATGATGTGTCCATATAGATTTAGATTTTAAAAATTCAAAACTAAAGGTTGGAATGCTAGCCAAAGAAAAAAACTCCTCAGTAATGCCCAGATTTACTGATTTTATTAAAATGCTCAGTTCTATAAGCACCTGTGTTTCTCTAATTGAAGTTTTTGGGCAGGGTGTTGGTCACAAATATAACTTATTTTTCACTCTGTATGGTATGCATAAAAGGACCCCTGGTGGCACAGTGGTTAACTGCTCAGCTGCTAACAGAAAGCTCAGCAGCTTATATCTACCAGCTGCTTTGTGGGAACAGATGTGATAGCCTGCTTTTGTAAAGATTATGACCTTAGAAACCCTTTCGGGCAGTTCTACTCTGTCCTATAGGGTTGCTATGGGTGGAAATCAACTCGATGGCAAAGGGATTTTTGGTATGGTTGAATTTTTTACCCCCTTTTCAAAGACCTATTACTTTGACAAACTGATGCAGTTTAATATTCTCCAAAAATACAAAAATAGTTTGAAACGCAGACATATAATCACTATCTGACTGTCCATAAACTGAGATAATGTCATGAAACCCTTACTGCCTCACTGATTAAAATTTATTTTATTTTATTGTGGTAAAATACATATATATATCATAAAATTTGCCATTTTAACCATTTTAAGTTACAGTGGAATTAATTGTATCCAAAATGTTGTACAACCATCACCATCATCTATTTTCAAAACTTTTGTTTATCACACAAACCAAATCTGTATATCCATTAATAACACTACGCCATCACACCCCAGCCCACAGTAACATCTAATCTCCTTTCCATCCCTATGAATTTGCTTGTTTCTGATATTTCACTTCCAACACCATTTCCTTTCTGCTAGTCCAGGTGTTTGGCAAACTTTTTTCAATTAAGAGCTAAATAGTAAATATGTCAGGCTTTTGCAAAGAACACAAGGTTTCTGTTGCCTGCATATTTTTCTCTATTTTCTTTTCCTTCCTTCCTCCCTTCCTCCCTCCCTCCCTCCCTCCCTCCCTCCCTCCCTCCCTCCCTCCCTCCCTCCCTCCTTTCCTTCCTTCCTTCCTTCCTTCCTTCCTTCCTTCCTTCCTTCCTTCCTTCCTTCCTTCCTTCCTTCCTTCCTTCCTTCCTTCCTTCCTTCCTTCCTTCCTTCCTTCCTTCCTTCCTTCCTTCCTCCTTCCCTCTGACCCTCCCCCTCCCCTCTCCCACCCTCCTTCCTTCCTTCCTTCCTCCCTCCCTCCCTCCCTCCCTCCTTCTCTCCTTCCTTTCTTTCTTTTAACAATCCTTTAAAAACGTAAAAAGCAAACTTAGCTCCGTGGCAAGATTTATCCTATGGGCTATAGCTTGCCAGCCCTTTTCTAATGACTTCCTTTCAACTATTTTCACATGTATTTTCCAAATTACATTCTGCCGTATCTTCCTCTAGCTTTGTTAATCTTACTGTTTTAATCTAGATACCCTTCTGGCCCCCTTTTATAAACACTGTATACAAATCTCACTTCTTACTCACCTCACCCTTTTGCTCTCAGCCTTTCTTTCATTGCTATTGTTTTCGCTCTTTGCCACCTCCCCCCCCCTTTGGGCCTCATCTCTTTTTCTTAGTGGCCCATTCTTTTATTTATTTTCTGTACAGTGTATTATGTATTTTTCTTCTTTCTTTTATTATCCTTTGTCCTTTTGGCCTGTTTTCTTTTCTTTTTTTTTTTTTTTTTTTCCTGTTTCTTATAGTAGTCTATCTTGTTTTCCCTTCTTGTAATTTTCCTCCTTTGTCCTTTTCATTTTCCCTTTCAGGACCTGTGTGATATCTTTGCTGACAGCTATACAGCAAGTCTTTCAAAGGTAAACTAAGAGAAAATCCCTATAAAAACTTCTTTATTTACTATGGGTACTTTAGAGCTGATAACTCTTAACCTTTTACACCTTTCCACTTGTAGAAAGAAAACACAAAGACACTCCCATCTAAATGCCTCTCTCTTTTCCTAAATGGCATTAATTCTTTTGCTAAACTACAGGGAATTGTGCTTAAAAAAGTTAGGGATAGCAACTTACCGTTCAAACCTTAGACTTATAATTTGGAAACACTTTCCTGGAAGGCCTTTGACATTTATTTTTAAGAGGGAAATACAATGAAGAAATTAAGGCCGCTTAAGCAAAATTAGAAAACAAAAACTATTATCCTTCTACAAAAAGTTAAAAGAGCAAAATGAAATGACTGATTTTAAAAACCTAAATGATCAGTAGGCTTTTAAAATTTTCTACATTATGGATACATTGATACACATTAAAGCAGTATTGTAAAACACTCACAATTTTTCAAAAAAGTGTGTACAGAGGTCAGAAACATGTTATTGAAGGAATTATATCTTTTAAAAAATCTTTTACTTGTTATTTATTTTAATATATACCTTTAAGTTGTTTCCTTTAGCAAATATATCCCTCCAATTTGAATGGACTTTTATTGAATAAATCAAATTGGCTTTACTTTCATAGACATTCCCTCAAGCTGATTCCAGTAAATTCAAGACCACTTTCATTAAATACATTAAAAAAGGAATCCATTATGTTATCAGAGTGCCCTATGAACTCACTTTTAAGGTTTTAAAAAGTAACCATGTTACTGTTTCTTTCCTTTTCATGCCTTTGAGTAAACATTTGATTGGATACATTTTAACAACTGATCAGATTTTTAAAAAAGACAGTGGTTTATTGGCATAGATAAAAATTGGATTTTAAGCCTGATAGAGTTTTTAAATTTAGGGTAGTAATGTATAATTTTTCTAATAGATTTCTAATTCTCTGCCAGGGTCCTTAATGTGAAAGCTTTGTTAAACACATTTACATGATAAATCTCCAGTATCTTCTAAAATAAACTCTAGTAGAGAAAACCCACATTATCTATTTTCTGGCAATGAAATAAAACTGCACTTTCGCAAAGTTTTCTTAGCTTGTATTATATAAGGAGTTTTTTTCTGGATATTATTAAGGCTCTATGCTACAAAATTACCATTTCAAAGTAGATTAACAGATTATGTAATGCATAGGTCTAAAGCATGTTATTCTAGTTTTTTTTAACTTTGTAAATATTTCCTGTTTGAATGCTTTAATGTTTGCTATTAAAATTTGACATTGATTAATTTATATTTACTTGCTCTCTCATGGAGTTAATATGATTTAAAATAAGCAGTACGGAATACTTTACTTAAATAAGTAAATTTGTTTCGTTCTTTTTTAATCAAATTTATCTGAATAATGTTGCCTACTTAGGCTTATTTTGGAATTATAGAAAATTGCAGATGGTAGCAAATTAAAAAAAGAAGATTAAAAGATTAAACTTAGGAAAGGCCTGGAAAAAGGGAGGATGAAGATATGATAATAGGATGAGGTAGGATGTTAATGTTATGACTCAAGGATGGGCATTTTAAAGCTTAGCAAACATAAACCTTAGCACAGAACATTGTGTTCAGACCTCAACAGAAAGATTAAAACAAACAAACAAAAAAACATAGACCATTATAATGCACATTAAATGAAATGCGCACTGAGTACCAAATTTTTATGCAAATAGCACGCCATGCCTTCTACTTGTTTGCCAACCGCACCCTCTCCCTGACTCCCTGTGAGGAATTTTCATAAGTGTCTCTGTACCAATTTTTTTACATGTTGCTATAAAACAAAATTAGCACAGCGCTTACAAAAATACCTCACAAGGGATGGCATGGTTGGCAAACATACTGAAAAGATACCAGTCTGAGATAGCAGTGCATTTCTAAGTGCTTTTCCCTCACAAGTTTTACAATAACACAATGATGATATTACCTACTTGTGGTACTTGCCCTGGAAGCAGAATAGACCTGTTTATAAAGATCTCCAGGGTAAACACATTTAGTGCTATTTGACCACCCACTGTTTTTGTTCACCATAACCGTAAATAGCGCATTGCCATCGGTCGAGTCGATTCTGACTCATAGAGACCCTATAGGACAGAGCAGAACTGCCCCATAGAGCTTCCAAGGAGTACCTGGTGGATTCCAATTGCCGACACTTTGGTTAACTACTACGGCCAAAGAGCAATGGAATATAATTTTACTGCCCCATAGGGTTTCCAAGGAGCGCCTGATGGGTTCAAAGTGCCAACCTTTTGGTTAGCAGCCTTAGCTCTTAACCACTGTAACAGCAGGGTTTCCTCTTAAAGAAGAGTAGCATTAAAATGAGTGGCATCATTTTTTTTTTTTTTTAATGTGGAAAATCAAATAGGAACTCAATGTGGCAATCATTTTATCCTATATGCAAGTTAAAAAAAAAAAAAAAAAACCTCACCTTAATGTTATGTTTGTGTTGTGTTAGTTTACTTCCAAAGTATTGCTGCAGGAAAAAAAAAAAAAAATCTACAATTAGAACTAACTTGTAAAATTTGCAGTAACTTTAAATACTGATGTGTTTAGGGAAAGAGATCAATATATACACATATCTTTTTTTGTTGTTTTTCTTGTTATTTAGACTGCAAATATAATAATGTTCTCAGGACATGGTATTAGGGCTTCTAAGACACTTCACTTATAAGAAAAATACAGAAATTGATACCATGTTAATTATGAATTAAATACAAGAAAAAAATGATGGCTCAATTGATCAATCTTTTTTTTTTTTTTTTGCACAACCACCATATTTCTCTCTTTTTTTTAAATTGCTGAATCTCCACAAGAGTAATCCATGTGATATCTTAATTTTTTCACAATCAACTTATTTTTTTTTTTTAAAAATTATAGCTTATCCAATACTTGAGGTATTAAATTCCCTTTCCCAAGGCTGACAATTATGGACTTGCCAAGTCTGACTCCAGGTGAATATTCTGCTTTCCTTGACATCTCTCAGTGAATATGCATCCCCTCTGTAAGAATGAATAGCCTGTGTCCAAATTTTCATGCCCTTTTTTTACTTTACGTCATTTCCCATGCCTGAAAATTCTTCCATATGCAATTCTGTGCCAACCCAACCCATTTCACTCTATCAAAGTCTTTCCGCAACTACTCTTTTGTCTATAACATCTGAAATAAATTCCCGTTGGTCAAATCTTCCATTCAATAGTTTAGCCTGTTAAACTGCTGTGTTGTCAGTTATCCTTTCATGCATTTATATCAGGGATTTCAAACTCAATGTCTGTAGTGATCAGGAAATTAAGTTAATGCTCTCATCAGCCAGGTGTGAGTGTAGTATGTGTACACCTTAACAGTGGAGGAAGTTGTCGTGGCCTGCAGAATGTACCACCCAGCTAATGAAAACCCTATGACAGGGGCAGATTAACCAGTAAACAAGATAAAAAAAAAAAAAAAAAAATCAAACCTGTTGCCGTCAACTTGATTCCAACTAATAGCAACCCTATAAGACAGAGTAGAACTGCCCCATAGGGTTTCCAAGGACTGCCTGGTGGATTCCAACTGCTAGCCTTTAGGTTAGCAACTGAGCTCTAACCACTATGCAACACGGGCTTAATTGTGTTTACTAACAAATCTGTAGTGCACAATTGCAAATAGGTTTCACAGGGTGCGTGTGTGTGTGTGTGTGTGTGTGTGTGTGTGTGTAGCCTTAGTGGTGCAGTGATTAAGAGCTTGGCTGCTAACCAAAAGGTCAGCAGTTCGAATCCACCAGGCCACTCCTTGGAAAAACCCTGTGGGGCAGTTCGACTCTGTATTACAGGGCTGCTATGAGTCAGAATTGACTCAGTGGCAAAGGGTTTGCTTTGGTTTATGTATGTATGTATACATTCACCCATAGGCTGCAAGTGTGTATGTAAACTCTTATAGCCCTACTGAATCCATTTGTCCATACATTTAAGAAACAAATGTGGAATGCTTTCTATGTTCCAGGCACTGCACTAATGATTAGGAATAGTGGTGAATAAGGTAAAGCCCATACCTCCGAGGATTATAGTCCAATGAGCACAGTGAATACATCCCAGTATTTTCCAGATAAATCCTGATTAACATATATTTTTTGATTTGGTCTGATAATTAAAGCCTATGACAAATACTAAACATTGGCCATGATACAATAAAAACTGAACAAAATTACATTAAAAAAATCTCAATCAACCTATATAAATAATAAACAGCTATAATCTTTTCTTTTTAACATGTATACACACTTGTGCACACGTGAGGACATGGATAAACTAGAACTGACAATACTTTGTAGCTTGACACTACTGAATTTGCTGTGGTCCTCAACTTCAACTGAGAAATATATTGAGATGTGAATAATGGGCTCCAAGGCAATATTCTGTAGGAACATTTTTGTTTTCTCCCAAATGAGCACTTATTTCAACAAACTGTATCTTTATGATGCTCATGAATAGTCGGTGATCCTTTTGAAAAGCTCAGTTAAGGTGAATAGTAGTAAAACAGTGAGTAGCTTTATTTATTTATTTTTTTAAAAAAGCATACAGTAAGAAAGTTACCAATAACTCTTACCACTATTAAAAACCAAACCCATTGCTGTCGAGTCATAACGACACCACAGGGCAGAGTAGAACTGCCTCACAGGGCTTCCAAGAAGCACCTGGTGGATTCAAACTGTGACCTTTTGATTAGCAGGTGTAGCACTTAACCACTATACCACCAGGGTTTCCAATAACTCCATGTACTATTAAAAAACAAACAAGCAACCAGTTACCCACAGAGTATGGGAATGAAGAAATTCTTCAGAAAATTTAAGTCTACCCTTCTGGGCTAGGCTTTTCTGGAAATAGGGAACTTATGTGTGAGGCATGTAAAAATCTTTCACTTCCACAAATCTATGAAATCCCTTTAAATTTATTTATTTATGTGTAATTTACTAATTCTTATTTCAAAATCTCCTCCAGGCCTATTGAGTGAAGTAACCAAATGAAACAGGCAGTAAAAAGAATGGAAAGGGATGAGTGTAGGGAGGAAAAAGGGACATTTAGTGTAGCATTAGTGGCAAAAAAGTCTTTATTTTGTCTGAGGTGCCTCCGGAACCGGAGAAAGTATTATATGGAAAAAAAAAAAAAATACTTTATCTTTTGAATTTAAGTAGTGAAAGAAAAATGATTTATGAGTTTGATCGATGCAGAATGTTTAAGAAAACAATCAATAGTCAAACATTTTTATTAACAACAGATTTATCCATAGATCATTATAAGATCAAACATAGGCTGCGACAAAACACAACGACTGTATTTATTGCACAACAAATCATGACGGGGGAAAATGATTTGCTTTCCTTTGCAGCAGCTACGTAGAATCGGATTGCAGAGAGAAGGTCAGCATCTTCTCTCCAGTGGACCCAAATCAGTTCTGAAATGAAGAGCTGATTACTTCTTTGAGGATGAGATGTTTTTAAATCAGAGTTGGCAAATCCCGCCACAAGTGCATCTGTCAGGGATCAAACTCCGTTGGCATTAGGAGTTTGTTCTAAACCCAAAATGTGCTTCATTAAGTATTCTCTCTCTAAAGCAATCATGCAGACTTATAGTCACAGCCAGTACATAGGGTTTTGATGGGTTTTAATGTTCAATTTTTTTCAAAAAAGTTCTTTAATGTCTAGAAATTTCTCAAAATAAAATCGTTTAAAATTAATTGAAAGTAAAATTTACTAAAGATAAATGTCCACACGAATCAATTAGTTTAGGATTGATCAAAAAAAGCCAAATCCATAATTTCTAAATGGAGTCTAAACTTTGAAAATTAGTTCTCCTCTCCCTGTATAGAATGAATAATGTGACAGAAGAGTATAAAAATATGCTGATGTAATTAGACTCAGAATTTCAAGCAGTAATATTCATAAAGTGTGCATATTTGCTAAATTCCTCTGGCATGTAACTTATAAATGCCCTTCAAAAAGAAGATTAATATGCAAACACAAGATTTTCAAAATCTTTAAGTGAAAAGGATCAGCTAAATGAAAAAAGCTGAAAACAGGTAGAAACTAACAGGAGAATATGTGAGGGGCTGAACTGTAACATTTACTCAGCAAGCATCTATGGGGTCCTGCTGTGCATTCTAGGAGGCAGTAGTGGTTCAGTGGTAGAATTCTCGCCTTCCATGCAGGAGACCCAGGTTCAATTCCCAGCCAGTGTACCTGATTTGCAGCCACAGCCCTCAGTGGAGGCTTGCATGTTGCTCTGATGGAGCTTCCAAACTAAGATGGACTAGGAATAAAAACCTCGTAATGTATTTGTCAATATCAGCCAATGGAAACTCTATCAAAATGGTCTAAAAAAAAAAAAAAATCTATGGATCACAATGGTCTCATCCACACCTGATCAATAGGATAGTGCAGGACCAGGCAGCATTTATTTTTGTCATGCATATCCCCATGGCTTGACAGCTAACAAGCATAAGATTCAGGGATTGAGCTTTCTTACCTATGGGGAGAGGAGATTGAAAAAAAGAGGATAATAAGAAGCATGGAGAAAAATCATAATAAAGAGCTGCATAAATCTTAAGTACAATTGTAGGTGTAATAATAGATATTACTTTTAGACACTTAGAATATGCCAGGCTCTCTTCCAAGGGTTTTACATATATTGTTGTATTTACCTTGACAGAAGCTCAATGAGGGGGAACAGGTCAGAGAGATGAAGTACTTGCCCAAGGCCATTCACTGGAGAAGTCTAGCCCTGGATTGAGCTCCTAGCCACCAAGTGCTAATGCATTTTATGGAAACACTCTTCTATCAAATGGCTTGTCAACCTCAGAAGTAAGTTAAAGAAAACAGACAGCTATGTAATTCCTATGTAATACATAAGCCAACATTACTGAGCCATTATGTGTTTAAAACTGTTTTCTGACTTGTGTTCAACATATAAGGAGCCCTGGTGGTGTAACAGTTATGTTCTTCACTGCCAACTGAAAGATTGGTAGGTTTGAACCCACCCAGTGGCTCTCAGTGAGAAACACCTTGTGATTTGTTTCTGTAAAGATTACAGCCAAGAAAATCCTATGGGACGGTTCTACTGTGCCATGTAGGTTGGCTATGAGTCAGAATTGACTCTATGGCACCTAACAATAACATTCACATGTACCATCATTTTGAGGTGCCTCTGAGTGGGTTGGAAACCCTGGTGGCATAGTGGTTAAGCATTATGGCTGCTAACTAAAAGGTCAGCAGTTTGAATCCACCAGGCACTCCTTGGAAACTCTATGGGGCAGTTCTGCTCTGTCTTATAGGGTTGCTATGAGTCAGAATCAGCTCAAGGGCAACATGTTTTTCTTTTTTTCTGAGTGAGTTTGAATAGCCAACCTTTTAGTTAGCAATCCAGTGTTTAACCACTTGCACCACCCAGGGATCCCTTAAAAGGTATGGCAGAGTGGTGAAATTAATGCAATTAAAACTGCAAATTAGAACCATATTGCCTCATGTCTAGAAGAAATCTGAATAATTAGTACCTTCCCTATTCAATGTACAGAGGAAAGTACTTACATTCTCTGGAAAAACAATAAAACCAAGCCAAACAAATAAATTAAAATCACTCTTTTATACATAAGGCCTGAAAAATAATAAAACTTCTGAAACATGTGAAGAAGCCAAAAAATGTAATCCACAATCAGTTTAAAAAAATCAATAGATACAAACTCAGAGATGATTCACAGAGTAGTAGGATCATAGAGGAAAGGAAAAACAACCATCATAAATATGTTAGACTTAGCAGGAAAACATGCATATAAAATGAGAAGAGATGAGTGTTTCAAAAAAAGAAAGAAACTCTAAAATAAATGGAAATTCTGGAACTGAAAAATACAAGAAATAAAACAGAATATTAAATAGGTTGAGCAGAAAATTAAATACTATAGAAAAAAAGGATTAGTAAATTTATAGATACATCAATGGAGATGTTCTAAACAGAAGCACAGAGAAATAAAGAAGACATCCCCAGCAAAAAAAAAAAAAAAAAAAATTTGGTCAAAATGTCAGTGACGTGGTATGCTATTAACTGGGTGAATATACGTGTAACTGGAGTCATAGAAATAGAAGGAATGGTCCAGAAAAAGTAAAAGTATACAAAGAAATAAAATTTGGTAAAAAAAATCAACCTACATATTTAAAGTGGATATCAACCACCAATCAGGAAAAAGGTAAAGAAAACAATAACTGAATACAATGTAGTCAAACTGCTAAAATTAAAGATAAACAGACCATCTTAAAGACATTCAAAGAGAAGGAAAAAACAACATAAATTCAGTAAAACAACTGCAAGAGTGATTGATAATACCTCATCCGCAATTATGAAAGCTGGAGGACAATGGAATAAAATTTTTCAAGGAGAATATGTATAGAGAAGGAAGAAAAATATTTATCAAACAATTATATTCTATACCAAGAAAAATAACTCTCCAAAAATGACAGCATACCTGTTCTTCAGAAGATATGCTCTTGAAGTTCTTAAAATTGAATGGAAATTATACCAGTTTTAACCTCTAATGTATGAGAAAGAATTAAGAAAACTGGAAGTGCTAATTATCCAGGTGAGCATCACTAATTTGTTATCTTTTCATACTTTCTTTAAAAGGCAACTGGTGTGTAAGGAAAACTATTAATAATAAAATGTGGGTTATATCCTAAGTAAAATATATTAACAAAATTACAAAATGTGGGAGGATAAAATTACACCATTGTAAAGTTTTTACATTCTATGTGAATTGGTGTAATATTAATTCAAGGTGGAAAAGACTAGGCTAATTAAAGACGTGTGTTGATACCCCTAGAACAATGATATAAGAAAAGATGTATAAATAAAAACCTAAAAGAATGCAGAATCAATGGGAGAAGTAAAAAACAAATGAATAGCAAGCTGGAAGACTTAACCCAACCACATCAAAAATTATTTTAAATGCAAATTGAGTAAACACTCCAGTTAAAAGTTAGGGATTATTGAACTGGATAAAAAAAGCAAGACCTATGTTTGAGTTGTAGTATGTGCACAAAAGTAGATCAGTGAGATCTTTGAATTTCAGTTTCTTTATCTGTGATAGGGAGAAAATAAAATGTGTAAGGGCAAATGGGCGAGTGCTTGGGATATAATAAGCATTCAATAGACTCGTTGAATAAGTGAATATTAAATGAACATGTGGATGCTGTTCTATTGAATAGGAATATGAATATGAAAATGCAAACATTTACTATACATACAAAAATTGAAGTCAAAGTCTTTATGAACCCCCTTTTTTTTGCTTGCAAATGAATACCTTTTAACACCAAGAGATATAGCCAGGGGGATATTTAATAGCGACAGAAGGAAAAGAACCAAAAGAAAAGGGCTGCTCTGTAACAGTAGTAAATTCTGATGCTGGACTTAGTGGAAATGAGATTATTTTCCCAGGAAGAGCCAAAGAAGTCAAGGGAAACCTCCAGCTGTGACATTCACAGGAAAAGGCATATATGAGGGTGCTAGGTCCCTAGGTCAGGGAAAGCAGCACCTCATGATTAGGAGGAAATCACAGTATGTTCAAGAAAAAGATATGTTTACACAATGGACTTGACCTATGGCTTTCAGTATTTATTAGTCCAGATAACTATACTTATTTTGCCATCATTTGCTGCTTGGAGAGTTAAATTTCAAAGCCAGGAGACAAAGAGATAATCTACAATGGTGAGGAATTTTGGATAGAATCTTAGCACTGTAACTTTTTTTTTTTTTTTTAAAGAAAGAACGTTACACCTATAATTATTGGCTTAGGAAAATGTTAAAAAAAAAAAAGTCTTCATTTTTCAATTACTGAATTGTTGGCAGATGATAGGAATAATTTTGGCAAGCTTTGTGTTTAAAATCTTGTCCTCGATAGACTCTAAACTATGGGAAATTAACTTTATAAAGCATTCTTATAAAACCTCTCTTTCTTTTTTTTTGGAAGTTGGACCAGTGAGGAGAAATGTATTTTTAGTACCTCTATTTTCTTTTATTTCTTTAAACTATTCATATTCTTGATGTTTACATCAAAGATGACTTATCATAGGTGATGTTTAGGGATGATTTTGAAGTTTTTTCTTCTTTATAAATTTATAAATGATACAGTTGACATTCTGCTTCTAATATATCTTTATGGGGTATTAAGAATTCCACATAAAAATTTTAAGATTTGTGATCTAAATAAATATTTTTTTAAAAAACTAAAGTTATTAAAATTTATTTTCCTTAACTTTGCAAACACTAATGTAACAAGCAAGTTTATGAGACTAAAACATGATTAAACCTAATCTATTATCCTGTCTTGCATTATTATTTAGCTTACAAACATTTGTTAGCTCAAAAATGGCATGTCATTCTTAAAATTACTTAACTATTGCAATTTATCTTATATTTGTAATAATTATAATTTCATTTTCATCTGAAACTATTTGACTGTTCTTCATTGAAGCAACATTTTTCATAATAATCATTGATTTTCTCATGCAATAATAAATAATCACTATAACTGTGACTGAGAGAATGTCAACATATAAAACAAACAGAGATTTTTCACTCCAGGCTATATATCTACAGTGTTTACTAAATCTATATGGAAATATTTAGATATTCCTAGCAAATGTAAATAAAATGCTTTGTTCACTTATGTGATCATTAATCATATATGAGGTAAGATCAAGAATGCTAAAAGCTGCATTTAAATAGGCACTCAGCGCTCAACCTTTGGAAGGCTGAGATTAAAATCGAAGCTAAAGAGCAGATTTTGTCCAAATACGTGTCCAAAGTCAAGTTTATGTGCATCTCTAATATAAAATGTATTGATAAAATAAAACACTAGTGAATAATATACTTTGAGTTGTGATCAGAAATCCCTGTTCGATCTGGTAATTAAAAAAAATGCTCTGATATAAAAATTAATTATTTAATTAGTAATTATATTTAATTAGTCAAGACAATCTGAATGTGATAAACTCTGGATTTTTCAGGTCTGAGTACCAGCAGGCTTTCTGCATTATCGAAAGTAATTTGAGTTAGATTTTTCTGCTGCTTGTACTATCGAAAGAGTCATGATAGAAAGGAATATTTTGTAAGTTTAAAGTATTAAAATAATAATTTTTTAAAAAAGGAAACAGAGTGTTAATTAAAACCAAATGGGAGTTTGTTTTTTTAATTAAAGTTGTTTTGTTAAGAAAGGGACGAATTACCTATGGGGAAAGTAGCACTTTTTCCTCAAATGTTGAGGAGTGATGAGAGTAAAGCCTAGATTGTTGACTGATTGATTGATACACCAAATTATATTTTTTAAGAATTTACTATAATCAGTGCCTTTCTATTTTTCTCAAGTTTATAAATTTTTTATTCTTGGTGATTATTAGTGAGGGTAGTAATAATAGGTTTTATGCATGAAGGTAACTACCTCTACCATTGCTTGACGGCAATGGGTTTGTTTGTTTTTTTAATAGTAACCAGAAGAGAACAAGGGTGGCTACACTAATTTCAGATAAAGTAGACTTTCAGCAAAAACTGTTGTAAGAGACAAAGACGTTACATGATTAAAGGGTCAATTATGAACACTTACAACTCAAAACAAAAAGACAATTCTATTTAAAAATAGGCAAAGGATTTGAATAAATATTTCTCCAAAGAAGAGAGACAAATAGCCAATTAGCACGTGAAAAGTAGTTGAGTGTCATTTGGTCGTTATGAAATACAAATTAAAACCACTATGAGATCACTTCATATCCATTAGGATGGCTATTATTTTTAAAAAATGGAAAATAGTAAATGTTGGGGGGATATGGAGAAATTGGAACACTTGCCCATTAATGGTAGGAATGTAAAGTGATGCAGCAGTTGTGGAAAACAGTTTGTAATTCCTCAAAAAGTTTAACATTGAATTACTATATGATGCAGCAATTCCCCTTATAGGTATCTACCCAAAATACTTCAAAGTGGAGACTCAAACTTATACTTGTACACTAATATTTATTGGAGGATTATTCATAGTAGCCAAAGGGTGGAAACAACCCAAGTGTTTATCAACTGATAAAATGAAGTTCGGATACATGCTACTGCATGGGTGATCCTTGAAAATATCTTGCTAAGTTAACTAACTAAACACCATTGTGGTTGAATAATCAGTGGGAGAATACATGGAGGTGAGTTCATTAATGGACTTTGGGCTTGGTCCCATATTTCACTTGATGGGTCCCCAAAACCACCCCGTCATTATTCTCCAGTTCTGGAATGCATAGTTGAACTAGACATCAGCAACTTGCAGAACATTCATATTGATTTCTTGACTTGTAGAGTGAGGGCTATTATGATAAGAAAAGCCAAGTGGAAGCCACTAGAACTGCTTCTACACACCAAAAGAGTAAACTGAAGGCAATACTGAGTTATTGGAAGGATCAGAGTGGAGTTTGCTACCGAATTCCCATTTGACATGCCTATTTGACCCAGGCAGAAGACAGATGGATCTTGGAGAAAAAAGTGGATTATTGTATGCTTAATACTGTCCAGTTTTAAGGATTTTTGTTTTCTATATGTCCAGGTGTAGTCTATACTGAATACTGTAGTCTTACCTTCAAGTAAGGGCTTCAAGTCCAAGTCATCCTTGTATTTGGCAACCAAAGTTGGGTCATCTGCATATTGCACGTTGTTCATGAGTCCTCCTCCAATCTTGATGCTGTGTTCTTCTTCATAGAGCCCAGCTTCTTTGATTATTTTGTTCTAATACTGCTTATTGTTACCAAATGTTATGGACTGAATTGTGTCCCCCCAAAATATGTACTGTAAATTCTAACCTCCATGCCTGTGGTTATAATACATTTGAGAATGGGTTGTCTTTGTTAGGTTAATGAGGCAGGATTCCAGTAGGGTGTATCTTGAGTCAATCTCTTTTGAGACATGAAAGAGATTAAACAAGCAAGCGAGCTAGCAGAGATAGGTTAGGATAGATGCCATGCTACGTGAAGGTCACCAAGGAGCCAAGGAATAAGGGCCTTACCCCAGAGCCAACAGAGACAAAGCCTTCCCCTAGAGCTGGTGCCCAAAATTCAGACTGCTGGTCTTCTAAACTGTGAGAAAATAAATTCCTGTTTGTTAAAGCCACCCATTTGTGGTATTTCTTTGAGAGCAGCTAAGTCACCATAAATAGGAGCTCTGTCCCTCTAATGTTGATTTCTTTAGTCAATTTTACCAGTTTTACTGTGTCAGTGCAAATTTGCATGCTCTTATCTCAGTAGCCACCAGACTGTCAGGATAAGATGCATCAGAGATTCCAAAACCTAGTAATAACCAAAAAAACCACAAACAAAAACAACAACAACAAAAAACTTAGTAATAACCAAAAAAAAACCACAAACAAAAACAACGACAACAAAAACTCAAACCCATTACAATTGGGTCAATCCCGACCCATGGTGACCCCACGTGTTACAGAGTAGAAATGCTCTATGGGGTTTTCTTGGCTGTAACTTTATGGAAACAGATTGCCAGGCTGTGATGCTGCTGAGTTGGTTCAAACCACCAGCCTTTAGGTTAGTGGTCAAGAGCAAAACTTCTGCGCTACTCAGAGACCTGGAAAATGTGATTTTTCTTATAAAAGTATTTCCTTTTTTTTTTTTTTTTTTAAGTATCCTATAGGTTTGTGGCTTACAAACACAAAGATCCAATAAAGTTTAGTTTTGCAGTTCCATTCAAAGCAGGAAAAAAAAAAAAAAAAAAGTACGGTGTATGCCGTGCTTGTTGAGAATATCTTGACAGGACAGAGCTTCTATTTTGACTAGGTATCGATAAGAAGAAAATCCCATATCTACAATTATATACGTCTGAGGTGGAAGAATTTTCTGCAAACTACCTTCTGTCTCTATACATTTCAGAATCTTATTTCTCTTCCATTACCCACATACTCTCAGGCACTGTTTCGTTGTGCTGAACATAAGGTCGCTATGAGTCAGAACCGACTCAATGGCACCTAAAACAACAACAACAATCTTTATAGAAGCAGATTGCCAGAACTTTCTTCCATGGTGCTGTTGGGTGGGCTCAAACCACCAACCTTTAGGTTAAGAGTCAGGTTAGTAGTAGGGTGGAAACCATTTGTGCCACCCCCGGACCTTAAGTCATGTCTCTAGAAGACATCAATTAAAATATTTTCCTATTACCTTTGAGATAAGATTAACCTAAGCCAGCTGTCAACTAGCAGAGAACAGGACCTTGAAGGCATATGACACAGAGAAGTTATTAACACGGAGGTCAGGAAAGCTGTGTAACAGGGGTCACAAGAAGGGATGGGGGTGTCAACATAAATTACAGTAACTTCCCACCTGTTTATGTTTTAACACATTTCAGGAAATGGCTCTGCTTTGGTGTGATTACAGCATTTTCTTCAATTGACAATTTTATTTTTGAAACTTGGAAGCTTATCTTGAGTCCATCAGTCTCTGCGAGGCTGAAATTGGAAATTCTGACTGTGATCTCAGCAAAATTCCACAGACGATTTGCCTTTTTTTTTTTTTTTTGAAGCAAAGCCAGTGGAGAAAGCCTGAGCCGCAGAACTTGTCTTTCCTCAGTGATTTCTTTCTTTCTTTCTTTAACTATTTTGGTTCTATCTGCAATTGTCCCTAACTTTTTAAATGTGTATGAGTTAACTAGAATCTTGGTAAGTCCCTTCCTCCAAGTGAAGCCAAGTCACCCAATCTGGGAAATCTGAAACTTTGGTTAGGAGTGAAGCTCTCGTTTTGCATGTGGTCATTTTGTCCCATCTCTCGGTTCAGAAATGCAAAGCACAACAGCTCTTTTCTCATAACTGCGGATACCAAATGCCACTGTGTCTTGACCTCAGTATGTCTAAAGATTTCTGCTATTTGTCCACAGGGTGAGCAGGTCTGGCACCTGGGGTAGCCTATTCAATGCTAGCAGTTTGATTTTACCCACACACATGCACATTGCATGTCAAGTCTCCTGTGTTTTCTATACAAGCGTGTTAAGTTTATATTCTAACTTAATTGTCAGGGTACTTATTTTAAGGAAACCCTGGTGGCGTAGTGGTTAAGAGCTATGGCTGCCAACTAAAAGGTCAGCTGTTCGAATTCACCAGGTGCTCCTTGGAAATGTCACTTTAAAATCAACTCGAGTATCACTCACATCACATTTTCATGCAGTATTTCATTGTGATCAAAACTCTTTTGAGAATGGGGCAGATCTACCTCAGAAAAACAGAGAAACAAACAAACAAAAAGTGGTTACAAAATCCACAGATTTACCGAAACTTGTTTAGAGCCTGGTTACTCAAGGAGTAATTTTTCTAGGTGATGCAAATGGTTTACACTCTACTGTTAACCAAAAGGTTGGCGGCCTAAACCCAGCCAAATGTGCCTCGGAAGAAAAGCCTGGCAATCTACTTCCAAAAGATTGAAAACCGCATGGAACACAGCTCTACTCTGAAACTTGTGAGGTCACCATGAGTCAGAATTGACTTGATGGCACTGGCAACACTGAAGGCGTGGCCAGTGATCCAATGACAGTGATCCCCTGGGAAGTCGTCATGATTGCAGATTCTCGGGTCCCATCCCAGACCCACTGCATCAGAACCTGCATTTTAACCCGAGATCTCTAGGTGGTTTGCGTGCACGCTAAAGATTGAGAAGCGCTGGCTTAGTGTCCATTAGAGAGAATGTGTCAGTAACCTAAATGTGGCATATTCAGCAGACTGTACTAATTCTGAGTGACTCCTCTATTTCTGGATTTCAGGTCGGTGCACTAAAATCTATGGCATGCACCTTCCAGATCTCCAACAAAGTCTTTCTGATGAAGAATCTCTGTCTTGACACAGCCAGTAAAAGGGAGTTTGTTTTCTTCCTTAGGAGAGCATCTGAGGTCAAAGCATCGCAGCGTGAGCTCACTGGTGAGTGAGTAAGCTCTTTATATCAGTCCCTGGGTCTGTTCTAACTCATTCCTTTAGCCTCACTCCACTCAATTCTTCCCCCACCTTTTTTCTTTCTTTCAGCCAGATTTCTCAACCAAATATGCTTCTCACCGAGGGGCTAGCCATTATATTTTTCTTTTCTTCAACATGGCTCTGAACTTCAGCAAGATTTATTTTAACCCTGCTTCTGGGCAGAGCTTCCCCAACGTCAGCCCCTCCATTTTACAGCCAGCATCGCCCTTTCATTTTCCTCGGTCTCGTTTGCCTCCGTTTGTGGAATATAAAAAAGCATTAGAAATAGACTTGCAGTGATGTATCCTGAACATGAAATAAAAGGTCATTTCTAAGACTTTTCCCCCTTTTCTTATTCTGCTCCACTTCCTAGAAAGATATTTAGTGTGTTCCTGCCTTAACACTTCTCTCCTGCTTCTAAAACTCTCCAGGGAAGTATGATTAACCAGCCTTAAAATACCTTAGTTGAGAAGGTTGGGGGGAAATATAAAACCCCACATCATTCTCTGCCTTCTCTCTCTCCGTATGTGTATATGTGTATATATATGTATTTGTTGTTGTTGTTAGGTGCCATTTAGTTGGTCTACATACAACAGAATGAAACATTGCCTGGCCCTGCGCCATTCCCACAGTTGTTATGTTTGAGGCCATTGTTGCAGCCACTGTGTTGATCCATCTCATTGAGGGTCTTCCTCTTTTTCGCTGACACTCTACTTTACCAAGCGTGATGTCCTTCTCCAGGGACTAGTCCCTCCTGATAACATGTCCAAAGTACGTGAGACGAGAAGTCTTTCCATCCTCAATTCTAAGGAGCGTTCTGGCTGTACTTCCTCCAAGACACATTTGTTCATTCTTTTGGTAGTCCATGGTATATGTGCATGTATGTGTGTGTTTTATGTGTATATGTATATGTGGGAGCCCTGGTGGTGCAGTGGTTAAAAGCTCAGCTGCTAACCAAGAGGTCAGCAGTTCGAATCCACCAGCTGCTTCTTGGAAATCCTACGAGGCAGTGCTACTCTCGTCTGCAGGGTCACTATGAGTCAGAATCGATTTGACAGCAATGTTTTTTGTTTTCTTTTTTTAATATGTGTATGTGTATACACACATAACAGCCCTCTCCACCGCCCCTCCATCCCACAGCATGATATAGCAGTGTCTTGTAGCAGTAATTTCAGGGTTTTGTTATTTAATTTTTCCTGCTCTGAGTTTACCAGCAATAAGTGAAAGCTATCATGCCAACTCACAGCAACTCCATAGGGGTCAATGGCAATGGGTTTTTTGTTTTTGATTTTTGGCATGCTAACTCATTCCCAGTTCTCTGGTTCCAGACAATGACCACAAGTCCCAGGTTTGGGCAGGTGACCAAAACCTCGCCATACTTCACCATGCTCCTGGCACATCATTTGGGCTGATGGGCGGGGATGTGTCTTGAGCAGATCCAGAGGTCTCCCCTGTGATTGATAGTCTTTCTCCATTGGGGAATCCAAGGTGGAGCTCCCAGCAGTGATGATCTTACTTTGTGGAGAGAGCCTATTGGAACTGTAAGAAAAGAAAAGAATAACCAGGGACGGAGTCAAGCGGAGATGGGAGAGATTCCTGGAGAACCTTTGAGACGTACATACCTACAGCTCCTTTCTCTTTATGACAGACTTTAGTATTCTCTCCTCAGGGGTGAACCAATCATTTAGCCTTTTGCTCAAGCTGGTTAAAGTGGAATTTTATCACCTACATTTAAAAGAGTCCTGACTCATGCCTAAGTATTTCTCCATTGGTGTTTATCCACCTCCTTTTCTGTTGGTTTCCACATTGACAGATGCCCAACACTTGGTAACAGGCTAGATTTGAATTCATGGGCAAGCACACAGGCATTCTTCCTTTAGACAAGCAGTGAGGACTGTCACTGGACCAGCACAGGAAGTTGGTTGTTTCGGTATTAACTAATTCTGGTACCAGACTGCCTGGGTTTGAATCCTGGTCCCACTACTAACTAGCTGTATGCCTTTTACCTAATTCTCCATGTTTGTTTTCTAGTCTGTAAATGAAGATGATAGTGCTTATGTCTTATGGTTATTATGAGGGTTAAATGGATCAATGTTTTTGTAATGTATGAATAATAGTACTTGGCACAAAATGCAGTGGGATATTTGCTGAGTAGAAATGTTTTTTTTCCCTAGTGTGAATGTAACATTCCCCTAAAGATGGTTTTAACACCCATATACATTTGTCATAGGACCCCTGGTCATTCCAGCCTCTGTATTTTCTGAAAGCCACCTGGCGGGCATCAGCTTGAAAGAGGCAGCTCAGAAGATATAATGGTCTCAAGAGAATGCTGGCGAGCTCCTGAATAAAAGGAATGCCAGAGGCATTTCCAAGCTTCCTTTGAACATAGGCAATACTGGTAGTGCAGTGGTAAAAGCACTTGGCTGCTAACTGAAAGTCTAGCGGTTCGAACCCACCAGCCACTCTGGCAGTCTGCTTCTGATTCTTTGGCTGTAGATTGCCAGGCCTTTGTTCTGAGGCACCTCTGGGTGGATTCAAATCTCCAAACTTTCAGACAGCAGCTGAGCTTGTTAACTGTTGCACCGTAGGGATCCCATGTTAAAAATTTCAGTGTGTTAAACGCTCTCTTTCTTAAGAAGATTCACCCAGAGTTCTTTCTTGTTAACATTTAACCACAAGGACGTTTTAAACATAAGAATCCAAAGTATTACTGAAAGAAAATGATGCAAAAAATGTATTAAAAAACATTATCTCCTCTTACTATTAGGAAAAAAAAGAAAAGCCCTCTAAAGCAGTGTTTTTAGTAATATTGAGATACAAACCAAAAACCCAAACCCGTTGCTGTCGAGTCAATTCCTACTCATAGCGACCCTATAGGACATAGTAGAACCGCCCCATAGGGTTTCCAAAGAGCGGCTGGTAGGTATGAACTACTGACCTTTTTGGTTAGCAGCCATAGCTCTTAACCACTGCACCATCAGGGCTCCAGGACACCTCAATAAACTCAGCTTAAATCAGGGGTCAGCAATTTTTTCTGTAGAAGTCAAAGTAGTAAATATTTTAGGTTTTGCCGGTCATACAATGTCTGTCACAACTGCTGAACTGGGCTGTCGTAGCACAAAAGCATACTGTCATAGACGATAATACAGAAAAGGGTATGACTATGTTTCTAGAAACCTGTGTTTACAAAAACAGGGTGGCAGGCTGTAGGTGGTGGCAATTGCCGACACTGGACTGAAGGAGGGGCTAAGCAGACTTTGCACAGCACTTCACTCTTGCAGCTGGGCACAGCACTTCTCTTCCTGGGTCCTCTTCAAACCTTCCCAGCACCCCTTTGATGTTAGATGAATAATCCAAATTGAGATGAATGATCTTCCTTTTACTAGAGACTTAATTTCTAAAACAATATAATTTTAAAAAGGTCGAGAGAATGCTTTTCACTCTCTCTGACTGTAAGTTTCCTTTGTGTTACATGCATTATTATGGTTTAAGTTGCCTCCTCCCCAAATTTGTTTTGAAGACCTAACCCCTGGTACCTGTAAATGTGACCTTGTTTGGAAATTGCATCTTTGAGGATTTTGTCAGTTCATGTGAAGTCATACCAGAGTAGAGTGAATCCTAATCTGACCTGAGTGATGTCCTACAAGAGAAGAGACAGAGAGACAGAGAAAAGAGGATCAAGTGACAATAGACTTAGGCTGCAGCTGCAAGTCAAGGGACGTCTGGAGCTACCAGAAGCTGCGAGAGAAAAGAATCTCCCCTTAGAGACTTCAGAAAGAACATGGCTTTGCCGATACCCTGAATTCAGAGTACTAGCTTTCAAAATTACGAGACAGTAAGTTTCTGTTCTTATAAGGCACCCAGTTTGTGGTCCTGTGCTGCAGCAGCCCGAGGAAATTATGCACGCATGATGCACGCTCTTTGCAGCTGGGATCCTGAGAATGCAAAGTCAGATAACACAGAAATGTGTGACAAGGACAAGAAGCATCATCTGCAAGTCTGTTACCAGACAGAGCTTGGACATTTGAATGTTAGTCAACCAAAACTGGTAAGGAGAAAATTTACATTGCTTCTCAGCTACTGGAAGATTAACATCTATGATTATCTGAGAAATTGAAATATGAAAGTGCCTTCCAAATTTTCCATCCTCAGAAGAGATCACAGACTGTGGTGGTGAAACTGGGGAGCCAGTATGTAGCCAAGTGATACTCATACTTGCTTTAAGTCAATGTGAGGTGGGTCATCGTTATTCCTCTGTTCTTACCTGCTGCTGTTGTTATTAACTGCCGTCGAGTTGATGCCAACTCATGGTGACCTAATGCACAACTGGATCAGACTGTTGTGATCCACTGGGCTTTCACTGGCTGATTTTTTGGAAGTAGATTGCCAGGCCTTTCTTCTTAGTCCATCTTAGTACGGAAGCTCCACTGAAGCCTGCTCAGCATCATAGCAACATGCAAACCTCCACTGACAGATGGGTGGTGGCTCCGCATGATGTTCATTGGCCAGAACTGAACGGGGGCCTCCCATCTGGAAGGCTAGAATTCTACTGCTGAAACACCACTGCTCATTCCTGTTTCTTATCAGCTGACCCTTAAATCTCTTTATTCACCTTTATCCCACCTGTTAACACAGCATTCCACTGGTGTCTTATCCTGCCCCTTCTTAAATCTCTTTATTCACCTTTATCCCACCTGTTGACACAGCATCCCACTGGTGTCTTATCCTGCCCCTTCTTAAATCTCTTTATTCACCTTTATCCCACCTGTTGACACAGCATCCCACTGGTGTCTTATCCTGCCCCTTCTTAAATCTCTTTATTCACCTTTATCCCACCTGTTGACACAGCATCCCACTGGTGTCTTATCCTGCCCCTTCTAAGTAAGACTGAGGCCATGTGATGAGTCTGTTAGACAAATTAATCCAGAAAATATGAGAGATGTCAAAAGAATGTATTTCACTTGAAAAAAAAAAAAAACACTTTAAAAATGAACAAAATTCAAAATCTATTTTGAAGCTTTTTGGAGGATTTCCAAGCCTTTTGGTGAATATAAGATAATTGATAAATGGAGCTTGTGTGTCCATGGAGTGCAGCAGAATGGCTAATTCAGTAAATCACAGGCTAAACTATATTTTAATAACCAACTTCCTAATTCAATTCCGCATTTTAATGGCTTGTTGCTTACTTTGATTTGAGCTCTGAAATATGTAAATCTTGCTCTATCATTTTGCAAAAATAACCTTCCTGTGTATAAGTCACCCTATGCTTCATAAATCATCCCTCCTGTAGTCAAAAGGCAAATAGAAGTGACTTGTCTGCAGTTGCTCTCACCTAGCCCAAGAGGCACCAATTGTCTCCCGTTGACCCATCAAAATATCAAAGACAGAAGCACACAGGGATGAGCGGACACCAGGGAAGGGAAGCGGGAGAAAAAGGACCGTTTAGTGAACTGAATGGAGAAATTGATGGATTTTCTTTCTTTGTTCTGATAGCAGGTAAACAGAATTCAGAATCCTCTCCCTGTGCTTAGCCCTCTCCCAAATATGATTTGATCCTGGAGAATAAGCTGATGGAAGGTGAACTCCCCCTCTTCTCAGGGTAGGTATGTATAACACTGGTAGTTCTGTCACCCTTCGGATCCTTAGGGTAGGTCTGTATAACACTGGCAGTTCTGTCACCCTTTGGATCCTTAGGGTAGGTCCGTATAACACTGGTAGTCTGTCACCCTTTGGATCCTCAGGGTAGGTCTGTATAACAAGGCCAGTTCTGTCACCCTTCAGATCTTTAGGGTAGGTCTGTATAACACTGGCAGTTCTGTCACCCTTCGGATCCTTAGGATGTTGAAGAAGTTGCTTGGAGACGAAAGATAGGATTTTACTATGAATCACTGTTAAAGGCAGAGTGGGGGAGAAGCAACCTAGACCATACTCAACGGAACTCACAGTATAAAGCTAAAATAGGGTATATTTACTTTTTTTTATAGCAGCTCGTGTTTTCTATTTGTCAACCCTAATGTAACACACAGGTGGTTTGATGTTGAATTTCTTCGATACCACAGACAGTCTTAATTTTTGTTATTTATTCATTTTCCCCTTGACATGCTGAGACACACTTTCTTGATTTATAAAAAGAGATTAGTATTCATTCTCTAGGTGAGAATAAAACTCAGTTTAGAAGAGCCAGAGCCCCACAGGCAGAGACAAAGCCCTTTTCTGGTGGGTTGCAGTAGCATGGAGCCCAGCAGGACCACTCCATGGAAGAGCAGAAAAGGCAGTGGCTTATACGGTATGTTTGAAAGATTCCAAAGCTCCTGTTCCCCTCCCCCACTGCAGAATATCACCACTTCCGTCCCTGAGTCTTTTCTTTCAGGATAAAATGAAATAACAGGTAAAGCAACATCTACCACTGAATTGGGTTTGTGAATTACCTGTCTAGACAACCAAGATGAAGAACCTGAATAAATAGGTCAGGTGAGATCTTGTGAGTGGAATGCTGGAAGAGAAGAGGAAGGAAGGCTAGGTTATTGCTATCAATGGTCGTTGATTTAAAATGGTCCCTTCTCACTTTGTCCATCTCTTTTATTCCCTTGCATTCTCTTTCTCCTTTTTTTCCCTATCTCTCATTCTTCTTTTCTTCCTTAACAACTCAGTCCAAAAACCATTGCCAGAAAGATGAGCAAAATGGCCACTCACACAGGTGGGGGCAGGATTGCAGCAGCCTAGTGACAGGTATCAGGGCAGGAGTGCGTCAAAGAGTGTTCCTTTGTAAAATGGGGGTGCAGATTGTGGTTAGTGGCAGTGGCCTTTGAGGGTTGAAGGAGCTGTATGGAAGGATGACAGCATGAATGAGAATGTGGGGATGGAGGTGGCTTTGGCTCAGAGTGGGGTGAAGATTCAAAGAAGGTTGAGGAGGGCATTTACATGGAGGAGTGGTGACCCCCCAGCCAGGGTTGTCTGAAACCAAGTGTGGTAAGGAGGGCATTCACACAGGGAGCAAAAGCAGCAGGGTGGCCCAGGCTTAGTGGGGTGAGGAGCAGATCTACAACATCAAAGCCTGAGCAGGGTAAGGGGGTGTCCATTTAGGGGGGCCAGTGGCGACCAGAGTGTCAGAGTCTGAGCAAGGACAGGAGGACACTTCTTGGGTGTGGGTATGAGCCCATCATTGGTTACATTTACAAGAAATTCATGCCATAAATTGGTATGTTGAAGCTAGCAGGAGCCAATTTCTCACTGATGAGGAGTCAGAGTTAAGGGAAAAAGTTAGAATGAAGCCTTTCTTGTTAATTTGGAATCGCAGTTGTCACGTGAACTCATGGTCTTGAATATATATATAGACACAGAAATAATGATGGAAATGTGTTCATTTCTTAACTCTTTAGTTACTATTGGTTTAACAGTGTACCAGCCACTTTTTATACCTCTGGACCTCATTTAAAAAAAAAAAAAACCTGTTGCTATCTACTCTGTCCTATAGCATCGCTGTAAGTCGGAATCAATTTGACGGCAATGGATTTGGGTTTTGGAGTACAGTCTCTACTAGAATGTTGGATGTAGTGGGGATAATGCTCATGCTTGCCTTGTTCTTGATTTAGGGGGAAAGGTTTCAATTTTATATCATTCATTATGATGTTATGTGTGGGTTTTTTATGGATGTTCTGCAGGTTATTGGCATTTCTTTGTAGTTCTAGTTTGTTAATTGTTTTAAAGAAAGAGTATTGGGTTTTATGAAGTGCTTTTTATGCATCTATTGAGATTATTGAGATGATCTTTTTTTTTTTTTAATTCTATTGATGTGGTGTATTACACTAATGGATTTTCAGATATTAAACTAATCTTGCATTTCTGGGATATCCCTACTGGTCGTTGTGCAAAATTTTTTATGTGTTGTTGGATTTGTTTTTGCTAGTATTTTCTTGAGGAATTTTGCATCTTATTCATTAGGATATTGACCATACCATGGACTGCCAGAAGAATGACCAAGTCTATCTTGGAAGAAGTACAGCCAGAATGCTTCGTAGAGGCAAGGATGGTGGGACTTCATCTCACATACTTCGGATGTGTTATCAGGAGGGAAGAGTCCCTGGAGAAGGACATCATGCTTGGTAAAGTAGTGGGTCAGTGAAAGGGAGAAAGGGGCTCAATAGGATGGATTGACACAGTGACTGCAATGATGGGCTCAAGTATGAAAACGATTGTGAGGATGCCATCCTTTTGGCCTTCTTTTATAGTTTTCTAAGGAGGAAGTTTAGCTTATTGATATCTTTTTCCTTTTTGATATAGTCATTTACAGCTACAAATTTATCTCTAAATACTTCTTTCACTGCATCTTGATTTTGTATAAGATGTCTAAACTTTATACAAAGCTTGTATAAAATTTTGTATTTTGTGTTTTTACTGTCCTTTGTCTCAAAGTATTTTCTAATTTACCTTGTCACTTCTTTTTTAACCATGGATTACTTAGGAGTTTGTAAAGTTTCCACTTACTTGTGAATTTTCTCAATTTACTCCTGTTATTTATTTCTAATTTATTTGTGGTTGGAGGATGTATAATTTCAAAACTTTTAATATTGGCTGAGAGTTGTTTTATATACTAACATATGTTCTATTCTGGAGAATGTTTCACATGCCCTTTAGATGGCACTAGTTTTTTTTTTTTTTTTTTGGAGTATTCTACAGAAGTCTTTTAGGTTTAAAGTGTTGACTTACAGTGTTGTTCATGTCTTTTATGTCCTTGTTGATCTTCTGCCTAAGTGTTCTATTCATTATTGAATGTAGGATATTGAAGTCTCCATACATTATAGTTGAATTTTCTTTCTCTCCTTATTAATTCTTTTGTTTTGAGGCTCTGTCAGTAGATGAATGTATCTTTATAATTATTATTTCTTCCTGAAGGATTCTTTTATTGTTATAAAATGTTTTTTTTTTTTTTTTTCGTTTCTAGTAATTTTTTTTTTTTCTTAAAAACCTATTTTCTCTGATATTAGTGTAGCCACTCCAGCACTCTTTTGGTTACTAATTCCATGGTATATATTTTTGTATCTGTTTAGTTACAAACTATTTGCATCTTTTTTTTTACAAAATATGTCTCTCGTAGACAGCATACCATTAGGTCCTGTTTTTTTCAACCCATTTTGCTAATCTCTACCTTGTAATTGGAGTACTTAATCCATTTATATTTATGGAATTACTGACAAGGTAGGCTTTACATCTGCCATATTGCTATTTGATTTCTCTATGTCTTATGCCATTTCGTATTTCCTGTTCTACCCTCCCTTACTGCCACATTTGATTTAAGTAAATATATTCTAGTGTTCTTTTTAATTCCTTTGTTTCTCTTACTATATATTTTATCTTCTTAGTGATCTTCCTGGGGATTAAAATTGCCATCTCAATTACAATTTTAATTTGTATTAGTGCCAATTTAATTACAAAACTATACATACATTATTTTAATATAGGCCCATCCCTTGGGTTATTAATATCATATAAATTAATTTTTACATAATGTAGTTGTTTTTGAAATCAGATATGAAAAAGAAGACTTACAAATAAAAATACATGTATACTATTTTTTATATTTACCTATGTAATTACCATTAAAATGTTTATTTCTTCATGTGGTTTAGAGTAATGGTCTAGTGTCATTTTATTCAGCCAAAAAGACTCCTTTTAATATTTTTTATAGGCTGGTTTGGTAGCAACCAATTCTCTCAGGTTTTGTTTCCCTGGGAATGCCTTACTTTGTGCTCCATTTTTCTAAGGATGTCTTTGGTGGAAATAGAATTCTTACTTGACAGGCTTTTTCATTCAGCACTTTGAATATGTCATTCCACTGCCTTCTGGTCTCCAGAGTTTCTAGTGATAAGTCAGTTGTTCACCATTCTGAAGATACCTGGTGTTTGATAAGTTGCTTTTCTCCTGCTCCTTTCAATATTTTCTTTTTGTATGTTGTCAGTTTGACTAAGATTTGTCTACGTGTGATTTTGTTTATTCTACTTGGAGTTTGTTGAGCTACTTGGATGTGTAAATTAATGTTTTTCATCAAATTTATGAATTTTTCAGCCATTATTTCTTCAAAAATTCTTTCTGCCATATTCTGTCTCTCTTCTTCTGGAATTCCCAATATACATACGTTGTTACACTTGATGGTGCCCCACAGGTTTCTGATGCTTTCTTCATTTTTCTTTATTCTTTCTCTTCCACACCCGAAAAATTTGGGTTTACATATCTTCAAGTTTGCTGATTTTGTCTTCTTCCCACTCAATTCTGCTGTTGGGCACTTCTACTGGATTTTTCATTTTAGTTATTGTACTTTTCAGTTCAATCGTGTCTATATGGTTCTTGTTTTAGTTCCTATTTTATAATATCAGTCTCCTTATTGATATTCGCTTTTTGGTGAGACATCATGGTTATACTTTCCTTATATTCTTTAGACATTTTTCATCAAATTCTTTGAATATATTTATAATATTTAAATACATGATATGTATTTAAATATGTAATAAATATATTTAAACACTTTACATGTTATAAAGTCTTTGATTTCTGTGTCAAAAATATGAAATTCCTCAAGACAGTTTCTATTGACTGCTTTTTCCTCCTGTGTATGAACCATACTTTCCTAATTCATTGTGTTTTACAATTTTTTTAAAAAACATTATATTTAATAATATAATGTGATAACCCCAGATCAGATTTCTTTTCTCACCCAGAGTTTTTTGTTGTTGATGTATGTTTGTTTCTTTAGTTACTTCCGTGAACCAATTCTATAAAGTCTGTATTCTTTGTCGTGTGCAGTCACTGACGTCTCTGCTCAGTTAGCTTACTGGTCATCTAAATATTGGGTAAAGACTTTCCAAATGCATTGAACCAATAATCTTCCACCCTTTGCTGAAGGGTTCTGTGTGTGTGTTGGCACATCTTTGAATTTTCATTAGGCTTTCAACTCTTCCATAGCCTTCACTTTTTACTTGTACCTAGCTTCATGGTCAGCCAAAGAATAAAACCCTCTCAGTTATTTTCTAGGCACATGGACAACCCTGCCCATGTATGTGGTCTCTGGATTCAGCTGAATATGTAGAAGCTTTTCCAGGTCCCTATGGACATCTCAGAAACCCTGGTGGTGTAGTGGTTAAGTGCTATGGCTGCTAACTAAAAGGTCGTCAGTTTGGATCCACCAGGTGCTCCTTGGAAACTCTACAGGGCAGTTCTACTCTGTCCTATAGGATCGCTATGAGTCAGAATCGACTCGACGGCAATGGGGTTTTTTTTGGGTATGGACATCTCATTCCTGAGATTTTCCTTTTAAATTTCTTGCCCAGTCTCTTGCTTGTCTCAACTTGTATTTCTGCTGTGGGCAACTGTAATGGGGTACAATTGCAGTGGGATTTTTTTTATTCCTTTTTTTTTTTTTGGCAAGTACCCTGAAACAGGACTCTTCTCACCGAGTAACCTCGGAGTCAGGTTTAAAGCAAGCCCTGTGAATGGGACTTTCAAATAGTGTCAATTCTACAGGTATGGGGCTTTTTGGTGAGCTTCAAACCTCTTCTAAACCCCCTTTGAGTCATTGTTAGGCTGCTGTTTTTCACAGATATGGTTGTGAAGCTTCTGGTTCTCAAGGGCTAACAAGCTGGGAGAGGGGAGTGGAAAAAGGGCCAGTTAAAACTTCACAAAGCCTAGCATTCTTTATGGCATTTAGCTGTTTCTCTTGAATAAAGCTCTTAGATTGTTGCAAACCTTTGGGTAGTTCCTGGAGTTCTGAAGATTTGATTTTGAGAATTTTTTTAGTGCTCTTTTTTCTTTAATGGAATAGGTTTTCAGAGCTCCTCGCTCATAATTTTGGAAGCACTTTTTCTGTACTATTGTTCCTTCTCCCCCATTAGTTTTAGATTATTTCAAAATATTGAGAAAATATTTAGATACATCCCTATTATCTCACCTTTAGTTTTCCTTGTATTTATATTCTCTGTTTATCCATGTTTAAACCACTTAGTTCATAGCATAGCTGAGTCATTAGCCAAGGCTGGATGGTGCTTGGAACCATTTTCCCCTATGACAGTCACGAAAGCTTTAGTTCTTTATTTTTGCCTATTATCCCTTGAAGTGATACCAGCCAACCTTACTTTTTCCTGTAATACTCATCAATGTCATAGTCTCGTTGGGAACCAAACAAACTCTCATTTGTCTAATAAATTCACATTTTTGTCTTCATTAGTAGTTACATTCTTTAAGTGTAAGCTACATTTGGTGTATTTGCTCTACAATTCTCACTGCAGGGAGAGTTTCATTATTATTCCATGTTCATAGAAATGGGCACCACAGCTATTTTACAAAAGAAAATACTCCTCAAGCTTATTTATTACTGTCATGAGTTAACCAAGAGTAACTTAATTTTTGAACAAATAGCCAAAGGCTTATTATGACATCAGAATCTTAAGCTAATATACAAATAATGCTTATTATAATCAGGATGCTATACACCAGTGGTTTATTATAACCATACGCCTTTCTTTAAATTGCCCGTTATATATGTTGCACCTATTTTTATTTCTCAATCATTGCCTAACATAAATAATTCTAATTTTCCTTGTTCTCCCTCGCCCTTATGTTTCAGACCTCTGTATTTATTTTCCTGAATAATACTTATTTTTGCCTAGGAATACAGGAGTGAGTCACTGTCCAATTTCAATAGCTGCAATGCTGCTTTATTCCACGAGAGGGCACTCAAATGGCTTTCTTTTTCTCATTAAAAAAAAAAAAAAAACCAAACCCAGCGCCGTCGAGTCGATTCCGACTCATAGCGACCCTATAGGACAGAGTAGAACTGCCCCACAGAGTTTCCAAGGAGTGCCTGGTGGATTTCTCATAGTCTCCCACTTTTTCAGATCGTTTACCACATTGGACTGTAGGGCAGACTTATCCAAAAGTCCTACTAAAACCAGAAAGATACATGTATACACATGTATGCAACTCTAAGTTCTTATTGGAAATTGCAGATTTAGTTGTTTATATAAAACTAGGACTATAAAATTGAAGAGACTGAGATTTCCCAGTATTATATCCAATGTTTTTCCGGAGAATGCATTGGGTATCTGGTACACGTGACTCCTGAAAGGAGATGAAGCATGGGTAAAACTTTACGTGTTCGTATTTCATCATCTCCAAACGAAATGGAAGACAGAAAGTTTATTTTTGTCTTAAGTAAAGCTAAAAAAATAAATCCTAATAGGCCAGTGTCTGAGATGATTATAGAGGGATTGACAAAGAAGAATAACAGGATAGAGAAAATGTTAAATATTTGCTTGGCTAGAATTAGGATGGCAGAAATATAGAGAAATAAGCATACCATTATTATTTTTTAAATCACAGCATATTGCTATCAATGGAAAGTACACGAGGAAACCTTAATCAACCCAAAGATTGTTAAATTTGTCTTTTTTAATAAAATTAGTCTGATGTGAGGGGGAAGAAGGGGAGTGGCAGGAGAGTAGTAAGGAAACAAGGTGTATTATTCAGCTGTCGCAGGAAATCTACGTATTATTCTGACTATATGGGAATTTTCCTGACAATTTTTTTTTTTTTTTTTTACAGCACCACTACTACTCTACCCAGTAAGAGATCCAACACTACAAAAAAGCACTGCCTCATTTAAAGATGACTAGGATTGATTGTGAGAAGAAAGATATCTCTTTCGAGTGAAGATTGTAGAAGAGGACTATGGGTGTCATAGCATGGAATTATTTACGTAGACTTTATATTCTACCCAAGGGACTATATGCCCTAATGGGAGCCATGACCCCTGAACTTTGAGTCAGTTCCAACAGCACTGGAATCAATGAGAGTTTGATAACTCTATAGTCACCAGGGGCAAAGGGCAGGATCATAATCTCAGCATGTTAATCCTGCAAAGCAAATGCTTTTTTTTAGCTTATGTTTGTTGGATATGTTGTTGTTGTTAGGTGCTGTTGAGTCAGTTACGACTCATAGCGACCCTGTGTACAACAGAGCTAAACACTGCCTGGTCCTGTGCCATTTCCAGTCATTGTTAATGCTTGAGCTCACTGGTGTAGCCACTGTGTCATTCCATCTCATTGAAGCCCTTCCTCTTTTTTGCCTCCTTTTTTTCTACTTTACCACGTATGATGTTGAATATTGGTTTTGCTGTTGTTTTGTTTTCATTTTATACCTTTATCTTGGTACATAGCTATTGGAAAGTAGCTTTCTAAAACAATTGTTTTAAGCCATCCCATTGGTGCCTCTCAAATAATCAGCTATTATTTTAATTCTTTTTCCAACTAGAGACAAATTAGTGAAAGATAAAAATTACCCATGCATGAATGAGTTATAAGTCAGTATAATTTGATAGACTGCCTTTGGAAATTTTACCTTTGTTAACTTTTTTTATAGAACTAAACACCCCGTTAATAGTGTTATTAACTTAAATGCTTTATATCAATGTCTAAACAGGAAAAAAGTAAGGAACACATGATAGCTTTATGAATAATGTTCACTTATCCTTTCTTTAACGTGTATAAAAAAAGGGATAAAAGACTGTATATTTTCTTCACCACACATTTTAATACTTAGAATCCTGAAGTCCTTTAAAACCATTAATATGAGACCAAAAGGTCGACAATTACTGAAAAGCAAAGATGAGAAGATGCGGGGACAGGGAAACTAGAGTACCAGAAAGGGAACAAACTAAACACATTTAAAGAGAACATTGAGACATTGTGATAAATGTATCTAATATCACAGAACAATTTCTGTGTGGAAGTTATCAAATGGGAATGTAACATGCTGTGCAAACTTTCACCAAAAACTTAATTAAAAAAAAAAAAAATCCTAGAGTCCTGTTCCACAGCTATTATTTTTCAATCATTTGTGCTTCCCATTTTAGTTTTTCTAGCCACATCTGGAAGAGTGAAGAGAAGTAAACAGAACCAAAATGGTCTTCTTGGTAGCTGACCACTGTGCTATTTATTGCAGGTTTGGCAAATTCTGTGCATTAAACCAAAAAATAAAAACCTGCAGATATTGTATCTCCAGTTGTTTAAAACACAAATAACATCCATCTCATTTGTGGTGTAGCCTCAATTTGTGGTACAGCCCTTAATTTGCTTGACAAGTATCTAGACCTAGATAGTAATCAAAAGCATATTTTCAAAGTCTCAATATATTTGGAGGCTTTTTCCTGTAAGTTAAGCATTTCTGAAACTAGCTAACAAGAGGGCAAGCTAACTCCAAGTCCTCTGTGTGTGTGTGTGTGTGTTTGTGTGTGTGAGAGAGAAATAAATAGAATTTAGTAAAAACACTGCTATTCCATGACTGTTTTTTCTTTCTCTTCGTTCCTATATCTTTCCTTCAAAGAAATATATATACATCACTGAAGAATAAATGAAAGTTTAATAGTATCTCTATACCTGTATGACCCAGTGTTAACTTGGGAGAAAGTTCATCTCTGAGGTTAAGTTACCCACCATTTGATGTCAGTGTTGTGCTGTAATGACAGAATTAATGGGGGTGAGGGCTGTGGAAATAAACTCCTGGGGAACAAGGTTAATTGGAGTGTTAAAGGTCATCAATTCCAGATAACTCTTCACAATCTGAAATGACAGCCATTATGGAGACTGGCCTGACTTTTCTTTCACAAGGCGTCAACCATCACACACGACTACCTCTCATTCTAATTCACACTGTGGCACCTATCAAACACAGCTAATTTTTTTCCCTTCTTGTGCTTTTCCAGTAGAAGAAGCTACTTTAAGATGCTTGCTAATCTTAGGGATCGAAAGCATCTCCCATCATTTTGAATGAAAAACATATGTATACCCTATTGCCAGAGGAATAAAATGCAATTTACCCATGCATAATCAACCGAACCCTGTGCCTCCATTTAATTTCTCAGTTGTTTGTGTTTACAGGAAGCCATTCTCTTCAAGGACAAATTTAATAAGAACAGTTTAGGAGGTTAAAGGCGAGTGGTGTGCGAAATGGAAAATGTGAGGAGATTTCAATTTAGATACGTAGTTAGCTAGGTCTGTGATTACGAAAGGGACCAGAAGGCAGTTGCTCTTACAAAGAATGTGTAGATACTTGTCTTCCTTTGCTCTATGCGTGGCTTTTCATTAAGAAGAATGTACACCACAGATCTGGTTATCGTCTAGTTAAGTGGCTACCCTCTACTTCATTAACACAAAATTCACCATGGAGGGGAAAAATTATATCTTCGTGCTTGAAAAATGCATGCCTCTAGATTGGTTACCTGCCCTAGTGTGGAGGTTACATTGCATATAATTCACTCCAATTTTTCAAGATACAAAATATCCCAAAATTTGGGAAAAATTGTTTTTTAATAGAATAGTTGGTTTACATCTCTTGTATACACTTGACAAGAACCTCTGGGAAAGTACAGAAGTTAGACCATCAGTACAAACAGGTTGTTTTACTCACTGAGAACTCAGGTATACTCAATACCAGCATACTAGCAATTATTATAAAGCTTAGGAACACACTCTTGCCAAAACATTCCATTCTCTACTTGCTGCAAATGAAAAGAGGGCATATGCATTTGATACTGAATTACTTCTGTAAAGAGCTTTCCTCTTTGACACACCATTGAGAGTTTCTTAAGGTAACAGCTTAACTGTTTCAAAATATTATTTTTATTGCTGCCTCATCCAGCTCAGTGAGCTATCAAAATATGCCCTCCTCACCCACCTCTGCTGTGACATCCTAGAATATTAGCACTGAAACGAACATGGATAAATTCCTTCTCCAGGAGAAAGAACCAAACCCAAACCCAATGTCATTGAGTCGATTCAGACTCATAGCGACCCTATAGGACAGAGTAGAACAGCCCCATAATGTTTTCAAGGCGCAGCTGGTGGATTCGAGCTGCCGACTTTTTGGTCAGCAGCCAGAGCTCTTAATCACTGTGCCACCAGGGAACAGGCGTTAAAAGGCTCAAGGAATGAAAAACACAGGCAAATCCACAATAGTAAGATTCTATACTTAAAGGAAGGCCCTATAAGGTAAAGCCCAACACCAATAAATAAATAAACGCATAAAAACATAAATATATGTTGTTGTTGATAGCTGCCATCGAGTTGGCCACTGACTCACGGCGACCCCATGCACCACAGACCAAAACATTGCCCAGTCCTGCACCATCCCCATGATCAGTTGCAGATTGGGCCATTGTGACCCAGAGGGTTTTCACTGGCTGCTTTTCTGGAGGTATATCATCAGGCCTTTCTTCCTAGTCCATCTTAGTCTGTAAGCTGTGCCGAAATCTGCTCAGCGTCACAGCGACATGCACACCTCCAGCGACAGAGGGCGTTGGCTGTGCACAAGGTGCATTGGCTGAGAAGGGAACCTGGATCTCCCACATAAAAAAAAGAATTTTTTTTTTTAATGTGGGATAAAAACAAAAATTCTACACTGAACCACCGCTGTCCCTCAGACGTGCAGAAGCCTATAAAACCTGGATTTTTTGTCAGAATTTGGTAACTTTTTTGAGGTGACTCACTAAGCCTTTCTTGGAACCAGTGACTCAAAAAAAAGCACAGGGTGAGGGTTGTGAAGTAAACACAAGAGAACAGAGTCTAAAGTACCCCTTCTCAGATTTAGCATGTGCACAAATTCCAGGGGATCTTGTTAAAATGCAGAGTCTGATTGAATTGGCCTGGGGTGGGGCCTGAGAGTCTGCATTTCTAAAAAGCTGCCAGGTTATGTTGGTGCCTCTTTCCCATGGAGAAAATAACAAAGACCTAAGTCCACGAGTTTCAAAGAGGGAGTCAGAGAACTGGAGAAGGACTGGCTACACCAGCAACATCTGGGGAATAAAGAAAATTACAGCTGCCTGGGCCCTAGGTCCAAGTTAATAGATCTGGTTGAATCTGTATTTTTAAGTGTTTCCCAGGATACTCTGGTTTGGAGGGAAGTTTGGAGACTGAATAAGGTGTGATCTTCCATGGTGAGCAGCTGGCAAATGAGATGATAAGCAATTCCTCTGCCGTAACAACGGTGTCAGTGAACTCTCGGAACACGAGGAAGGAAGGTTTGCGTGATATGTAGGCATCATCCACCAAGCCTTTGAGATAAGCATCATAAAGCATGGCGTCAACAGATAAGAGAGTCTGTGAGCTATCAGACCAAACCTAAACCAAACCTGTTGCCATCGAGTGGATTCCGACTGATAGCGACCCCATAGGACAGAGTAGAACTGCCCCATAGAGTTTCCCAGGAGCACCTGGTGGATTTGAACTGCCGACCTCTTGGTTAGCAGCCGTAACACTTAACCACTGCCACCAGGATTTCCATCAGAAGGGAAACCGTCTTTAATAGGCTTTAAACTCTTAATTTGGAAAGAAAGACCATGAATGGAGCCCTAGAATATTCCAGATACTTGTGTTCAGCGTTCTCATTAAACGCTTACATCAGCCCTGACGGGTAGGTAATATCTTTCATTTCACAGTTAAGAAATGGAGAGGAAGGAATATTAAGTTAATTGCCTAAGATAATAAATGTAAAGGCGAGGGCAATCACCATATGAACACAGGCCGTGTAACAATGAACAGAAATGGTAGAAAAACTAATTTCATTTCTTTGAAACTTGCTAATTGTTCATGTGTGTTATTTTCAGTGGGTCACTAGGGGGTGCTAGGATGCTGATTGGACCCCCGACGCTGTCGGGGGGAGGGGGTGACACTAAATTGACCCCAGGGTTCATGATGGCAGCAGCATCAGGTGGGCTGGTACAGTAGGGGGAGGGGCCACCAAGGCAGTGGCATCACTAGAGTTGGTGTCACCTGTCACCCAGTGTAGTAACTCATCACCCCTCCCATCCACCAGTCAGGGTGCCGGTGGGCAGGCTGTGGTGCCCACCATTGGGCGGAGAGGAGGTTCTCCACCTTGGCTGATGGGAGAAGAGAGGAGCTGGCGGGGGGGGCGGTTAGGCCACCTTCTTGGGGCAGAGATTCACTAGCCAGCCCTGCTGACTCACTGGGGGTAACACCATGAGTTACCACACTGGGTGACTACCCTAGTGACGCCACTGGTTATTTTTGTTACTTCCTGCTAGGTTTTCCCTGAATGGTTGTAGTGTCACCGGGTGGAAACCCCAGGTACTTACTGGGCGTAACTCGTATTGGCCAATAAACGAGACCTAGGTGGGCGAACAGGAAATGCACCTTTATTTCGTTGTATAAGGAAACAGAGTCAGTCGGAGCTGCTGCTGCCAAGACTGCGCAAAAGGCGGGCAGGCAAATTACTCTTAAAGGTGTTTGCAAGTAGAGAGTTCATACAATTTACATCAGCAACATTCTTAATCATACTACATAGGGGCAATGGGGTTTACACATAACCTCCAAGCAAAAGCAGGATTCAAATGCAAAGCTTGCAGGGGTGGGGCCAGCAAAGGAAATGATTTTTCTATACAACACTGTAGGGGAGGAAACCAGGTAAAGAATACAGCATGGTGGAGGCTCTGTCTCAGTATTAGTCAGGGTTCTGCAGAGGAACAGAGTCAGAAAAACAGGAAAGATTGATTTTAAGGAATTAATTAGCTCATGAGATTATGGGGCCTGGCAGCTCAAATCCACAGGGCTGGTGGCAGGCTCGAGTCTCAGGCAGGATACCTATGTTATAGTTTTGGGAAAACTTCTCTGGGAAACCTCAGTGTTGGCTCTAAGGCTTTCAACTGATTGAAAGTATGAGGCCCATCCACATTACTAAGAGTAATTTCCTTTTCTTGAAGTGAACTGATTGTAAAAAGGAATCACACCTATGAAATACTTCCACATCAGCACCTCAGTACTGTTTGACCCAACGACTGGACACTGTAGCCTAGCTAAGTGGACACATGAAATTAACCATTACAACTGCTAATGGTAAAATCTTCAGAAATTGTTCACCTGCTGGAGTAAACACATACATAAAATTGCTAAAGAGAAACGTGCTCTGAGCTGTCTCTTCACTTTTGGTGGTGGTGGTGATGTTTGAGGTGTTTCATGGGAATCACATGGGGGGTAGATACTCCATTTCTGAAGCATGAAAAAAAATTAAGCATATCAGAGAGTGGTTACAGGTAGAGGGCAGAACTTTCAAAAACCCTTCTAGTTGATTCCAACTCATAGCAACCCTATAGGACAAAGTAGAAGTGCCCCACAGGATTTCCAAGTAGTGCCTGGTGGATTCGAACTGCTGACCTTTTGGTTAGCAACCAAACTTTTAACCAGTACTCCACCAGGGTTTCCAGAACTTTCAAAAGTCACCCTATATTCTGACATCAACAAGTGAATCTGCAGGCCTTTTGAAGAGTACACTGGAAGAATAATCCTCTAAAATAATAAGGAAAAACTAGATATACAGTGATATTTAAATATTAATATGCATATTATTTAATATTTTTTTGAAAATCTCGATATGAATCAAGAATGTCTTGGGGCACAGAAATGGATCCCATGGTGTAGATGCTCATCATGGTCCTCACGGTTCTTTGAACTGTAGGTAGAGAAGAAAACGAACCTTCATACCTTCTTCCTCAAGAACATTCTGAAAATAATTGAAGGCATTTTTCACATTGACCACTTACTTGCAGTCTTCAGAAAATGTCAGTAATCCCACCGGAGGGTAGGAATATAGATAAGTACCCATTTCTAAGCAATTGTTGTGGATATCAGTAACCCACTGCCTTTGCAAATGTCTTTGAAGACTATGTTCTTTCCCAAATTAAATATTCTTATTAGGCATCCTGGAAAAATTCCCCTAAGGCACTCTGACTCACAACCACCCGAAGACCCTGAAATCCACAAGACCCAGAAGGCGTTCTCTCCCATCACTGAGACACGATTATCTAAAGATACGGTTCTCCAATTGATTTGTCTGTACGACCTTCCACAGCAAAAGTAAGGGAAAATGACTGGAAAAATTTACTTAAAATTAACTGGCATTGTAGTTATTAATTACAAGCTGTGTGTTCTGATGTTTGACATGAAATGGAGAATAATACTGTAATCTGACCCCCAAGAAGTTTACAGCCTAGTTTGTGAGGTAGACATCAAAAGTTAAAAATTTCCACATAGAATATTAAATCAGTAACTTCCAAACATTTTTATTCCTTGGAACTATTTCTTAAATAAAATCTTAAGAGGAAGCCCACTATGTGAAACAGATCAATTTGGAGTAGGTCTGATTGGAACTGTGAGGGGTTGAAACCTGCCTGATTCCCACCTGAGGACATGCCCTCTTTGAAGGGACTCCAAAAGGCACAGTTTGAAAGCCACTGATTTCATTAACAATTGAAGGTACCACAGAAGAAATGCGTGGTACTGTAGAGGATTTTAGAAAACATCGTTGATTGTCTTTCCAACATCCATCCTTCCATCTCTCCCTTATCTAAACCAGTTGCCGTCCGGTTGACTCCAACTCAAGGCAACCCCATGTGTGTCAGGATAGAACTGTGCTCCACAGGATTTTCAATGGCTGATTTTTCAGAAGTAGATCACTAGGCCTTTCTTCCAAGGTGCCTCTGGGTGGACTTGAACCTCCAGACTTTCAGGTTAGCTGCCAAGCACCTTAACCTTTTGCACCGCTCAGGGGCTCTCCCACCTGTCTAATGGTGTCTAATGTCTTTGAGGTCCGTCCTCCTCCAGGTAGTCATGGACCACCGGAGAGGCCTCTCTATCTCTGCTCTCAAGAGGTGAATACTGTTTGGACTAAGTCATAGATTCTCAAACTTTTTGGCCTTGAGGTTCCTCTACTCTCATAAAAATTGAAAACACCCAAAGGCTTTTTTAGATTATGTCTATTAATACTTGTCATATTAGAAATTAAAACAGGAATGTTTCAAATTCATTAAGTCATTAAAAATAAGAAAAATTAAGTCACTATTATTATAATATAAATAACTTATTTTATGAAAATTGCTATATTTTCCAAAAAAAAAACTGGGAAAAAAGTGGCAGCGTTTTATGTTTTTGCAAATTTCTTTATATGTTTGTCTTAATAGCTCGATTCTCATATCTGCCTCTGCATTCGATCTGTTGTATTATATTGTCTTGTTTGAAGAATTTGAAGAAACTGTGCCGATACAATTGTGTTTTTGGAAAAGGAGGAGTACTTTAATAACTTTGTCAGATAATAGTAATTTTTTTTTTGATAAGACACCAATACTTGACAAGAGGTCATTCTACAATGCTCAAGTACATTGTGAAATTTGAAACCATATTGATGAACTTTTCAGTCTATTACATTTAAATCCTTTTACTGATACTGAATTTGTAATGGGTCCTTTACCAAGGCATGATTTTTTTTTAACAATGTGCTTCAGTCATTTGGAAAATATTGGTTCAGGGAGTTATGCAAATCTTCCAAATGTTGACACTTATCATTATACAACATCAAAAAAAAAAAAATCACATCCATTAGTGTCATCATCAGTCTCATTAAAAAATCTTCACATATTGGGAAGCTATCCAACTCACAATAGCAGATAAAAGTTTTCCAAAATTCTAATTTTTTGCTTGAAAGCTCAGGCTTTATCACTGGCAACGCATAGTGTCAGTTGCTTTCCTTGATGTCCAAGACTGGCTTTGCTTATTCTTGAGAAAATTTCTACCAAATACTATGTATCTGTCAGTTTTTCATTTAAGGCAAAATGGTGAACCATAAAAAAATTGGACTAGTTTAGCTCATAACTCACATAATCAGGGCTTTTCCTCAAGATAACCATCGTATTTCTGTTTACAAAGAAGCACTTCATGCCTACTTTCCATTTCTGTCACACAAAGTAATTTTTTAAAAAATGTACTCAAGGGTCAAGATTTAACAAAAATTAATAAATTCCACTGCTTCATCAAGGCCATTCTCAAGTAAAACAGGCTTTCGTTTACTCACTTATTTTTATATTTTTATGTCGTGCAGTGGCGAGGATTACAGCGATGACCAATACAATCTGAGGCCACCGCCAGATTGGTGTTAAGGCAGCAGCTGTTTTACCCACTATTGCTTTTGCACTGTTAATGCAAATCTCAGCCAAGTAAAAAAGGCAAATAACACTATATATAATTATGACACTATTTTTTACTTTAATGATACTCTGAAAGGTTTTTAGGAACACTAAGGGCCTCTTAAAGTTGTGGAGGATTTTATTCTACTTGGATCAACAATTAATATCCATGGAAGCAGCAATCAAGAAAGCAAATGATGTAGTACATTGGAAAAATCTACTGCCAAAGGTCTCTTTAAAGCTTTAGAAAGGAAAGATGTCATTTTGATGACAAAGGTGTGCCTTGCCCAAGCCGTGATATTTTCAGTCACCTCATGTGCGTGAAAGTTGAATGGTGGAAGATGAAGAATTGATGTATTTGAATTGTTGTGTTTGAGAAGAATATTGAATATATTACGTACAGACTGGCAGAAGAATGAACAAATCATTTTTGGAGGAAGTACAGCTATAATGCTCCTTAGATGTGAGACTGGGGAAGCTTCTTGCTTACTTTGGTCATGTCTTGTCTTCAGGAAAGACCAATCACTAGAAAAAGACATCATACTTGGTAAAGTAGAAAGTCATTGGATGAGGGAAACCCTCCACAAGATGGATTGACAGGGCAGCTGAAACAATGGACTCAAACAACCAATGATCATGAAGATGGCGTAGGGCCAGCAATGTTCAGTTCTGTTTTGCATAAGGTCGCTGTCTTAGTCATCTAGTGCTGCCATAACAGAAATACCGCAATGGATGGCTTTAACAAAGATAAATTTATTTTCTCACAGTCTAGTAGGTTACAAGTCCAAATTCAGGGTGTTGGCTCCAGGGGAAGTCTTTCTCTCTCTGTTGGCTCTGGAGGAAGGTCCTTGTCCTCAATCTTCCCCTGGTTAAGGAGCTTCTCAGATGCAGGGACCCAGTGTTCAAAGATCAGGAGCTCAGCTCCTGGTGCTGCTTTCTTGATGGTATGAGGTCCCCAACTCTCTGCTTGCTTCCCTTTCCTTTTATCTCTTGAGAGATAAAAGGTGATGCAAGCCCTTACATTTGGTCTTTACCTTGGATCAGGGAGGTGACCTGAGTGAGGGTGGTGTTACAATCCCACCCTAATCCTCTCAACATAAAATTATGATCACAAAATGGAGGACAACCACAAATGGCCTAACCAAGTTGATACACACATTTTTGGGGGGACATAATTCAATCTATGACAGTAGCCATGAGTCAGAGCTGACTTGATAGCAACTAACAACAATAATAACAAAGAGTCTGCTTTAGTTGCCTAAGCTGCTATAACATAAATATCCTAAGTGGCTGGCCTTAAAGAACAGAAATTTATTTTCTCACAGTTTTGGCGGCTAAAAGCCCAAAGCAGGGTCTTGACCATATAGACTTCTTCCTTGTCAGTAGCCCAGGGATTTCTTGGTTTCTTTGCTTGTAGGGGATCCTTACATGAGGCCTGTCTTCCCTATGTGTGTGTGTTTCTGTGTCTATTATGGTGATTTTATAACTGAAATGTAATTAGATTTAAGACCCACCCTACTTCTGGAGACCCTGGTGGCGTAGTGGTTAAGAGCTATAGCTGCTAACCAAAAGGTCAGCAGTTCAAATCTACCAGGTGCTCCTTGGAAACCCTATGGGGCAGTTCTATTCTGTCTTATAGGGTTGCTATGAGTCAGAATTGACCCCGCAGCAATGAGTTTTTTTTCCTACTTGAATACCATTTAAGTAACATAACAAAGAAAACCCTATTTCCAAACAGAATTATATACACAGGTCAAAGGCCAGGAATTCAACCCATAATTTTTGGGGACACAATTCAATCCATAAGAAGGTCCACAGACCATACTTTGAGGACTACTGCCATAAGGTAATTGCAAAAATGTCATTCAGGGGCCAGCGATTTTGGTATAGAAGGCAATTCTGGCCAGTGAGCTATAGCAGACATCTGCTTGAGGGTTTCTGGGAAAGGTTGCTTAGTTCATATAAAGACCTGTTGGCACAGGTATGCCTCTTCTTTCTTTGGGCTTTGTCACATCTGTGTGAAGCATCTTTAACTGTAGTAGTCACGTTCTAACTAAGAGATAAACGAGGCTGTGATAAAGCCATCTGGAAGAGAATGTCAGACCTTAACCTGCAGAAAGAACTTTGATCCTTGATGATGTATAAAGCCCCTGAAATAACCAACCCTAGGGCCTTCCTATCTCTTAGCTGCTTGCTTTGGAATGTAGTAAATTTCCTTTTTGTTTCTTTTATTCCTTACAACCAAAACCATCCTAAGTTGTACTAAGATATATTTTCTTATGCTCCATTTGGCTGTGGCCACATTATGAATGAAGGAGAGTTCATCCACTAACTAGCAAGGAAAAAGTGTCAGAAGTCATGTAATTTTCCCATCAATATTATGTAAGAAAAACATAAGTGATAGTTACAACATTTTGAAGTTTAAAGATGGAGCTAATTTGAACAGATGGCCCTACTTACAATACCCAGCTGGCTAGAGATTCCTAAGAGAGCACCATGTTCTCGCAAGTGAACAAATTAATTATGCCACAAGAGAGTCAGACCAAAATAATACCAATAACAAAGCTTTCTCGGTCTAAGCCATGGTTGTTAAGGTGTTCCCCTTCGTGAACATGCTAAATACTACATTTCTATAATGTTTTCATGTAAAGGAAGTGCATTCGATCCATGTGGTACTTTTTGTCACAGATTAAAATTGGAAGGGACCCAGTCAAACTGTGAAAGACGAAAGAATGTGAACGCCAAGATGTGTTTTAGGTGAAAACATTCCTTGAGCAAAAATATTGTAGATCATAACTCTCAACCTGTCTGTCGTTATTCAGTAATTTATTTCAAATTTCTTGAATATTTATCTAAAATATCTGGGAAGTACGATTGTTTCCCAAATTTTAAAATGGGCAAATGATGACATTTAGGATCATCATTACGGTATTAATTCCATCCTTCAAGAAAAAGAGCAATCAGCAAACCACGCCAGTGAACTGATGAACCTTCTTCTGTCAGGTTTTTGGAAAGCCAAAATTACTTTGTGAAAATGACTTTAAAGTAATATTCAGCTTTGTTATGAAAACATGCCTCATTAAATGTCAATGATAATTATCTAAAGGCTTAACGTCTGAATCGCCCTTGAACGTACTTTCTGGCTACAGGATTCTAAAAAAAATTCTGCTTCTTTTATTGCCTGTATATCTTTTAAAAAAAAAATCACAAAATTACAGAATTACATCTAACTGTTAAAAAATACAAATAGAATTTTTAAACTGAGTATACTTTGAATAAGTTAATCATTAATGTATTTCATACATATTCTAACCCGAAAGACTATAAAGCTTAATATTATATTTTCTATGTCTTCTTTCCTTTCTGTGTAGGATTGTAGTTTTTCCAGTTCTCATTTTTTTCATCTGTATTATGAGAGAATTATTTGATCATTAATATCCCATCCTGTTCAATAATCTTTGGTCTTTCACTAGCAAGCTTGTCTGAAAACTAACTCTCCTTTCAAGATTCAGTTCATCCCACAAAAATCTAACCAAATAGCATGCATTATGATAAAATTAGGTGATCAAAGCATAAGCGTGTTATCTACAGCAGATATCTGATGAACACAGGCAAGGAGAATTCTTTATATTCTTAGCCATAATCCTTTCTAAGAGGATGAATCCCAGTGTCCTTCGAGGTACTTACTCGTACCTGTTACCATCAAGTCTATTTCAACTCATAGCGACCCTATAGGACAGAGTAGAACTGCCCCATAGGGTTTCCAAGGCTGTAATCTTTACAGGAGCAGACTGCCACATCTTTCTCCCATGAAATAACCCTACTAGGCTAACATAATTATGGACAGAGAAAAAAATCTCTGCTGTAGGCCAGAAGGGGAGAAGTCTGCTGCTGTAAGGATAAAAGGGCAAAAGAATTTTGAAAAAAGACCAGGAGAGGGGGAACTCCAGGCATCTTCTTCTTGTTGTTTTTTGTTGTTGTTGTCATTAGGTGCTGTACAGTCAGTTCTGACTCATAGTGACCCTGTGCACAACAGAACAAAACACTGCCCGGTCCTGTGCCACCCTTACAATCTTTGTTATGCTTGAGCTCATTGTTGCAGCCAGTGTGTCAATTCACCTCATTGAGGGTCTTCCTCTTTTCCACTGACCCTGTACTTTGCCAAGCATGATGCCCTTTTCCAGAGACTGATCCCTCCTGACAACATGTCCAAAGCATGTAAGATGCAGTCTCGCTATCTTTGCTTCTAAGGAGCATTCTGGTTGTTCTAAGACAGATTTTTTCGTTCTTTTGGCAGTCCATGATATATTTAATATTCTTCACCAACACCACATTTCAAAGGTGTCAATTCTTCTTCAGTCTTCCTTGTTCATTATCCAGCTTTCACATGTATATGATGCAATTGAAAACACCATAGCTTGGGTCAGGTGCACCTTAGTCTTCAGGGTGACATCTTTGCTCTTCAACACTTTGAAGAGGTCCTTTGCAGCAGATTTGCCCAATGCAACGCGTCTTTTGATTTCTTGACTGCTGCTTCCATGGCTGTTGAGTGTGGATGCAAGTAAAATGAAATCCTTGACAACTTCAATCTTTTCTCCATTTATCATGATGTTGCTCATTGGTCCAGTTGTGAGGATTTTTGTTTTCTTTATGTTGAGGTGCAATCTATACTGAATGATATGGCCTTTGATCTTCATTAGTAAGTGCTTCAAGTCCTTTTCACTTTGAGCAAGCAAGAAATATGGAAGACAGCTTCCTGGCCAACTGACTGGAAGAGATCCATATTTAGACCTATTCCCAAGAAAGGTGATACAACCAAACATGGAAATTATAGAACAATATCATGAATATCACACACAAGCAAAATTTTGTAGAAGATCATTCAAAAATGGCTGTAGCAGTATATTGACAGGGAACTGCCAAAAATTTAGGCCGGTTTCAGGAGAGGACGTGGAACCAGGGATATCATTGCTGATGTCAGGTGGATCCTGGCTGAAAGCAGAGACTACCAGAAGGATGTTTACCTGTGTTTTATCAACTACGCAAAGGCATTCGACTGTGTGGATCATAACAAATTATGGATAACATTGAGAAGAATGGGAATTCCAGAACACTTAATTGTGCTCATGAGGAACCTTTACATAGATCAAAAGGCAGTTGTTTGGACAGAACAAGGGGATACTGATTGGTTTAAAGTCAGGAAAGGTGTGCATCAGGGTTGTATTCTTTCACCATACCTATTTAATCTGTATGCTGAGCAAATAATCTGAGAAGCTGGACTATGTGAAGAAGAACAGGGCAACAGGATTGGAGGAAGACTCTTCTTGTTGTTAGGTGCCATCAAGTCAGTTCCAACTCATAGTGACCCCATGTACAACAGAAGGTAACACTGCCCAGTCCTACATCATCCTCACAATCATTGTTATGCTTGAACCAATTGTTGCAGCCACCGTGTCAATCCATCTCAATGAGGGTCTTCCTCTTTTTTGCTGACTCTCTACTTTACCAAGCATGATGTTCTTCTCCAGTGATTGATCCTTCCTGATAACATGTCCAAAGTATCTGAGACACAGTCTCGCTATCTTTGCTTCTAAGGAGCATTCTGGATGCACTTCTTCCAAGACAGATTTGTTTGTTCTTTTGGCAGTCCATGATATACTCAATATTCTTTGCCAACACCACAATTCAAAGGTGTCAATTCTTCAGTCTTCCTTATTCATTGTCCAACTTTCACATGCAAGTGATGTGACTGAAAACACCATGGATTGGGTCAGGCACACCTTAATCTTCAGGATGACATCTTTGCATTTTAACACTTTAAAGAGGTTTTTGCAGCAGATTTGCCTAATTCAATGCGTCTTTTGATTTCTTGACTGCTGCTTCTAGATCACTAAAATTGCCCTGTTGTCTTCTGCTTTATACTCTACAATCATATGGTCTACATGATAAAAATTCTCCTGCTCTAATGCAATAAATGCTAAAATAAAACAACCCTCCTTTGCCCCCAAAAGAATCCTCATTTATACTTTGAGCACAACAGGACCCCCAAAATGACACTAATTACCCAGAAATAAGTTACTGTTTCTTATGGCTAGAAAGTGTTCAAAGAATACTGCAGAGAATATCCTGTAGATCTTTTTGGTCCTCCATATGGTGAGAAAATGAGTCAGAAGTATTGCTCAAGGCATTCTTTGCTTGTGAGTACTTTTATGCTTAAATATCTATTTGGACTATAAAATAAGTGAGCCTGGAGTAAGGAAAGAAAACCCACTTGCAAGATGTCCTGACTTCCAAATATTCTAACATTGTTTGGGCATAAGTTCCAGTCTTCATTTCTGGGAGAGAGTAGCTGTGCTGTTCTACTCAGGGGCAATGAAGACCTTTAATAAGTTGACCACAGTATTATTTGAAAACTCATTTCTTCACACATCTAAATCCTGATATTTTGTTATGCCTACTTTCAGAATGCAGTCACTTTTTGAAAAAATAGTATAAATATTACTCCTGTCACATTATATTAATTCTCTTCTAATCTGAGGCCTTCCTCTTTACCTTAACACCTTCGCAAATCCTCAGTGCCAAACTGCTTCTATAACAATCCTGGCGATCACTAACCTAGTCTCTTCAACTGTCTTTCAGGATATTGGCACCATTACCTTTCAATCACATCAGTGCAAAGAAACATTTATCTACAGGAAGGTGTCTGACTTCCTCAGTCTTACAATCAAAACCAAACACCACGTGCCCTCTCCTTTATTCCAGCCTTGTCTGCAGCACAGCTTCTCAGCCTCCAAACTTCATTGAAGGTCTGTTCTTCACCTACTGTTTGCAGAATAAACCTTGTGTTTCTCACCTCTAAGCCCTTTGTTCAGAAGGCATTCTTTTGTATGCCTTTCTGTCTTTCAATGAAGCATTGGTAGTTCAGTGGTAGAATTCTCACCTTCCATGTGGGAGACTCGTGTTCAGTTCCTGGCCAAGGTACTTCATCCACAGCCACTACCCATCTATCAGTGGAGGCTTGAGTGTTGCTATCATGCCGAACCAGTTTTATTGGTACTTCCAGGGACTAGGAAGAAAGACCTGGTGTTCTACCTCCAAAACCAGTCATTGCTCAAGGGACATCTAGGTCAACTGGCAAAACAGTTCATAAAGAAAATGTTCTACATTATACTTTGGTGAGTAACATCTGGGGTCCTAAAAGCTTTTGAGCAGCCATCTAAAATACATCTATTGGGTCCCTCACATTTGAAGCAAAGGGGAATGAAGAAAACCAAAGACTCAAGGAAAATATTAGTCCAAAGGACTAATGGACCACATGAACCACAGCCTTCACCAGCCTGAGCCCAGAAGAACTAGATGGTGCCCAGCTACCACCACTAACGTCTGTGACAGGGATCACAATAGAGGGTCCCAGACAGAGCAGGAGAAAAATGTAGAACAAAATCCAAATTCACACACACAAAAAAAACATGCTTACTGGTCTGGGAGAGATCGAAGGGACCCTCAAAGCTATAGCCCTGTGACACCCTGCTAATTTAGAACTAAAGCCATTCCTGAAGTCCACCTTTCAGCCAAAGATTAGAGAGGCCTGTTAAACAAACGATAACACACGTGAGGAATGTGCTTCTTAGTTCAATCAAGTATAGAAGACCAAATGGACAACATCTACCCAAAAGCAAAGATGAGAAGGCAGGAAGGGACAGAAAACCTGGATGAATGGACATGGTGAACCCAGGGTGTAAAGGGAAAGAAGGAGAGTGCTGACACTCTGTGGGAATTACAACCAATGTCACAAAATAATTTGTGTATACATTTTTGAATGAGAAACTAATTTACACTGTAAATTTTCACCTAAAACACAATTTAAAAAAGCCCAGTGAAAACCTTATGGATCTCAACAGTCTGATCACAACCTATCATGAGGATGGCACAGGACTGGGCCGTGTTTTGTTCTGTTGTGCATGGGGTCACTGTGAGTCATGACTGACTCTACAACAGCTAACAATAATCTGTCCTCGGAAGACCAATTCAAATTCCTCCTCTGTCAAAAGCTCCATCCTAGCTGCTACTCGGTGCCTGGGTCTCTCTTTTTCATAATAACACAGTCTTTGTTTATCCCTCTATTTTAGCATTTATTGTGGTCTTTCTGAAACTGAGTTATTTGTGAGAATCTTCTTCTTTGGAGAAGTATTAGAGGTCAGGGCCCAGGTATAATGTATCTGGGTAAGCCATGAAATGCTCAGCATAATCTTTACAAATAGTATCCAGGAACAAATTTGTGTTGAAATGAACTAGATTTATTGTACTTTTAAAGTTGAACTAATCCTATACTCACCCTTAAGAACAATGAACATAATTCAAGATGATGAACCTTTTTTTGATTTTTCTCACAATAACGCCCGATAATGCATTCTCAAAATCACTTGTCAAAGGATAGGAGTCAAAATAAATTTTGGGACCTAATTCTTTCGTGTCTCCACCTGGTTTTCATTTACAATCTCATGTAGGTAGGTGGAATTTTTTTTTTTGGTCAGGCTGCTCATTCCTTAATGTCTCGATATTTTAGACTACAGAGCAGCAGCAATGACAGCATCTGTCCAAAACCCAAATCCTACTGCCACTGACTCAATTCTGACTCAGAGCAACCCTATAGGACAGAGTAGAACTGTCCCATGGGGTTTTCAAGGCTTTAATCTTTAAGAGCTCAGCTCTAACCAAAAGGTCTGCAGTTCAAATTCACCTGTTGCTCCTTGTAAGCCCTCTGGGGGTTCTGCTCTGTGCTATAGTGTTGCTATGAGTTGAAATCAACTTAGTGGCCATGGGTTTGGTTTTGCTTTGGTTAATCTTTACAGAAGCTGACTGCCAGGTCCCCCCTCTCTGCTTCACCCCCTCACAATGGAGTATAGAATCTCAGGCAAAATCAAGATCCACTGAATCAGAATCTGCATTTTAACAAGGCCCCTAGGTGATTTTTATGTATGTTAAGTTTGAGAGCCTTTGTTATCATACAAAAGGGCATTAGTGGTGCAGTGGTTAAGCTCTTGGCTGCTAACCAAAAAGGTTGGCTGTTTGAACCCACCAGCTTAGAGGGAGAAAGATGTGGCAGTCTGCTTCCATAAAGATTTGCAGCCTTGGAAACCCTTTAGGGCAGTTCTACCCTGTCTTTATGGGGTAGCCATGAGTCGGAATTGACTTCACAGCAATGGATTTTGGGGGGTAGCAGGGAGCGGGGACCACGGTGTATAATAGGACTAGGGATTACAAGTGAGTAAGGTAGACATGGACTTTGCTGTCATAGAGCTTGCACTATCCTAGGAGAGCTAGAAATGATAATAATTAAAAAAGCATTTAATAAGTTAGTTACTGACAAAAGTAACTCATTGAAGGAGCATATGAGGATTCCCACAGGGGAATCTAGATTAATTTGAAGAGCAGAGTAGATGTTCCTGGAGTGTCTTCTGGGTTGAAATCTGATTAATGAATAGTAATTAACTAGACAAGATGGTCAAGGGCATAGGGGAAGGGTGCTATCTTAGGAAGACTAGCGTGCGTAAGACCCTGGGTTAGAAAGAGGCACTAGTTTACCATCACTAGAGAGAGACAGTTTTAAAATCTAGGATATTTGACTCAAAGTTTGTGGAATAAAATTCCAGCGTTGCCATTTGCTTGCTTCGAGATTTCTTTGAGTCCTAGTTTCCTTTGCAAATGTCAATAGGAGTTAATAATAACAACAATTACAACAGCAAATCAGCTATAATAACATCTACTGCAAAGTGCATGGCACATAATAGATACTCAATGGAGATTCACTGAACAAATGAATGCTTGTTGTGATAATTCTATAAGGTAATAAATGTGCAAAAGCTACAATCATTTGTCCATCTATTTATCTGTTAATACAATGCACATTTATCAAGTTCTTTTTGTGGGTCCTATAATATAAGGTTGAATAAAAAGTTCCTTGCTATATAAATGGTCATTTTATTCTTAATGTCATGCATTATAAAAATTAATAAAAACATCCATAAATATTAAAGAATCTCTGAGCTCCAACATTCACATGCTTTTTAGAAAGAAGATACCATTTGAATCAAAATTTTAGGAAACACCTATTTTGAGGTACACAGCCTTAGTGTTTTCTCCCAGTTTAAGGTTTGATTGTTACCAACCATGGTTTCAAGTAACCTAGGCTTTCCCAGCTGGATGAAATGGAAAGACTGTGTGTGCTGAATGTAACCTAGCTGTGCTCTGGGAGGCTGCCATTCTGATACTCTCCAGCTGAGAGCAGCGGTGTGGCCATCCTCTTATCCCACAAGGCTACACTCTGCCACACGGCTTCACCAATAAGGCTGTTGATTGGCCAAGGATCTATGAAACGACCTAAGGTGAAACTTTTGTCTATAAACTGCTAATGTTGAGTGGATTCCCAATCATAGCAACGCTGTTGGACAGAGTATAACAGGGTTTCCAAGGACTTTATGGAAACAGACCGCCACATCTTTCTCCCGCGGACCGGCTGGTAGGTTTGAACCATCAACCTTTCTGTTAGCAGCCTAGCACTTAACTACTGTGCCACCAGGGCTCCTCTTTGTCTATAAACCAAAACCAAACCTGTTGCTGTCTAGTCAATTCCTACTCATAGCAACCCTGTAGGACAGAGCAGAACTACCCCATGGAGTTTCCAAAGAGCAGCTGGTGGATTCAAACTGCCGAACTTTCGGTTAGCAGCCAAGCTCTTAACCATTGCACCACCGGGGCTCTTTATCTATATTGGCAACCCCTAAAACCAAAGTAGTCTCTCTTTTGGAATTCAATGCAGGAGTTACAAAAAAAAAGTAGTGGCTGGTCAACTTGGATAGAGAGAATAAAGTTGAAAGAGTAACTGATCCTCAATAGCTATATAACTAGAATGGGGTAAAATGGATGTCATGTTTAAGGGGCATCTTACTGTGGTTCTAATGGAGCCCCAGAGTTAATATCAAATGACTAGAGCCACAGGTGATTCCAGAATCAAGTTCTCAAACTGTACTCCAGTCTTGAAGAAACTTGGCTGCTCAGCAGTACTGATTCCATAAGAATGGACCATGTGGTAATATTAAAATTTTAAACTTTAAACAAATGCCAATTCATTAAGTCAAAATGATCTAAGAAAGCCGAAACAGTACACTGTGCCTGATTCAATGGTTTAAGTCAGGAGTCCATGTAACTACTTAGTTTTTTGAAAAATGGCAGGTGTGTTTCAGAATAGTTTCAATAGTGACTTCTAACTTTACCTCAATTCAACCATCATCAGAAATAATTATGATTGTTAAACAGTTTATCAGAAAAAAGTCATTGCTTTTACTTATAAACATGCAGCATCAAGAGGTATTCTATTCTATGCTGTATGTAAGTGACTATGTATACGGTATTATTTTAATTGACCATTTCTACCTAACAGCTAAACCTACTGACTTGCTAAAATCCATGTCTTCTTGAATGATAGTTAAACACCATTCTTTGGGTCATGTGTTCTTATAAATCACCAGCAACCATTATAGGTCTTCAGCAAACTCTTAAGCTTGATTCTATGTGTTTCAAATGAATGATGTCCCCATTTTCTTCCTAACATTAAAAACAAAAACGAAACACACAAAAACACTAGTAAACTACTGCGTTTTAAAAGAGTAATCTATGAAGTTATTCTGTCATTAAGTTAAATGTTTTAACCTAAAATATAAAATGTAAAAAGGAACGATCTTTTGAAACTATAGTTTCCATATTGAGTATATCATTATCAGTAAAATAACTCCACAATTGATAGTATAATTTTCTATTCCTTATAAATTTTGTTTATATGAATCAAAACGGATTAATTTATTTGAGTTTATTTTGCCTATAACATTCAACATTTGGATTATACTAGTATAAACAGAGTGTTGAATTTATCTAATATATATTCATGTAGCTGTAAATACGAACAATTCCAAGACCCTGTACTAGAAGGTCAATAATGAAGAACTTATATTAACCCATTGTATTACATTTGAAATTGTGAAATAAAGTAGAAATTGGTTAAAGAAAAGGTGGTTATAGTATGAATGATTTAATGCCCTGCTTTATGTTGCTGTTGTTTTTAGGTGCCATTGAGTAGGTTCCAACTCATAGTGACCATATGTACAACAGAATGAAACACTGCCTGGTCCTGTGCCATGCTCACAACCATTGCTATGCTATGTTTGAGCCCATTTTTGTGGCCACTGTGTCAACCCATCTCATTGAGGGTCTCCCTCTTTTTCCATTTTTTTTTTTTTCTACTTTACCAGACATGATGTCCTTATCCAGGGAATGGACCTTCCTGATAACATGTCCAAAGTATGTGAGACAAAGTCTCACCATCCTCGCTTCCAAGGAGCATTCTGGCTGTTCTTCTTCCAGGACAGGTTCGTTGTTCTTTTGGCAGTCCATAGTATATTCAATATTCTTTGCCAACACCATAATTCAAAGGTGTCAATTCTTCTTGGTTCTTCCTTATTCATTGCCCAGTTTTCGGATGCATATGAGGTGATTGAAAATGCCATGGCTTGGGTCAGTGGCACCTTAGTCTTTAAAGTGACATCTTCGCTTTTCAACACTTTAAAGAAGTCTTTTGGAGCAGATTTGACCAATGCAATGTGTCCTGCTTTATATATCTGTCATGAATTCTTTTAGAGCCATGCAAGGTATATCCAAAAGCATGAATATAGACTAAAGATGATAATTCCACAATTCCATATCCATATAATACCTGGGTTAGCTTAATAAGGATTAAAGAAAAAATTGCTGTTGGAAAAACAATACTTTCCAAAAGTCACTTTCTCACAGGTGTGGTAGTCTGTTTCTCTGCCCCTCTCTCTAACTGGAAAAAGATACTTTGAATTCGATCTCAGGTGGAGTGACTGGAGGAAATTATTAAATAAATTGATGAGTGGATACTAAATCAAATTCTTATATAGGGCTCTGTTGAGGATAAACCCCATTGGCATCACCAGATTGGCAGGGAATCAGATTATTGACTTTTGATGTTCAACTTAAATTCCCTATGATGCTCACCTAGCCCTCTTCCCCTCACAGAGGAACTTTCCACCTCTAGCTTCTTGAACCAGCTAAAAAATAGGGCTTTTTATACAGGGTCGCATACAAAACGAAAACATGGTAGAAAGAACAATGAAACACCTTTTATGCCTGAAATTCTTTGGAAATAATAAAACTTAATATGACCAAAATTGTGCCTTAGCAGCATTTACAATCCTGGAAAGAAAGAAAAAAAAAAAATCAAAATGAGGCCGAATAACACTATGTGGAGAAGTATATGCAATGTAACTATGTGTATACAGAAGAAGAAACCATTCTAACGGAAAGCCTTGAGGGTTTTTTATCTATAATCTCTGAGATCTTAAAAGATTATTGATTGTGATACACAAAGTGGAGTGTTCATATTCTAGCCTGAGAAATGATCATGGAGGCACTGAGGCATTGAGTGTTTAAGCAACACCAACTAGTTCATTATGACAATCAAAAAACAAAACAAAACAAAAACCTAACCTGTTGCCCTCGAGTCGATTTTGATTCATAGCGACCCTGTAGGGCAGAGTAGAACTGCCCCATAGGGTTTCCAAGGAGCGGCTGGTGGATTCCAACTGCTAAACTTTTGGTTAGCAGCTGAGCTCTTAACTACTGTGCCACTAGGGCTCCATTATGACAACAGTACCACAAAAATCTTAAAGGATTCCGGTGGGAGGAGAAGCTGCACAATTGTTTGGGGACCAGACCATGGAAGGCCTTGAACCCAGGGCTGAAGATTTGGACATAACTGGCATGGTCTCTAAAATTAAGAGCCTTCCAATCCAGTCAAAAAGGCACACAAATCCACAATGCATTCAACACGGGACAGTTTACGGAAAGTGCTGTGGTTGTAGTTCAGAACAGGGGAGTCAGAGCTTAGAGACCAAAGAGGACATTTCTGGCTGGGAAAGCGAGGAAAGCTTTACAGAGGAGGCGGCTGTGGGATCCTACCATGGAGCTGTGAGCATAATTTTGAGAGTTGTAACAAGTAGAGACTGGATAGCTGTGGGAAAGTCAGAGAGGAGAGAAATTCATGTTTCTAGGTAGATTTAAAAGGCCGCATTTTTTTTTTTTTTACAACTTGAATTTAGAGAAAGCCTGAATACCCCAGACATAGTTTATAACTGTAAAGTTACTGCGTTTTGTCTCAACTGAAACCAAAAACCAAACCTGTTGCCGTCAAGTCGATTCCAACTCAGTGTGACCCTATAGGACAGAGTAGACTGCCCCATAGGGTTTCCAAGAAGCAGCTCTTGGATTCAGGTTAGCAGTCTGAGCTCTTAACCACTGTGCCACCAAGGTTTCTACCTCAACTTAGATGCTGCTAATAAGATATACCATTATTTTATGTAACAGTAGGGGGAAAAAAAAACCTCCCAATTAGAACATTGAATGTCATTCATTATACGATGTATCCTAATTTCAGAGATATTAAACTATGAAAAAATGCACAACCAAAAAAATAATGAACTATCAACTCCCCCCGCCCAAAAAATCCTATTCTCTACATTTTCCTATAAAAATATTCAGCTTTCTTCCCCTGCTTTTTTCTTTAAATAAGAAATTTACTTTGAGGGTTGCAAAGATGTCAACTTACATAAAATTTAATGGCTATCCAGGTAGTTATTCAAATAATTTGTGCCAAAAACCCAGCTGGAGTTGGATACAACACACTTTTATCAAACAGCAGGCAAGAACAAAATGTTAACATTGTTGTGTGTTTGAGAAATGAGAGGAAATAAAAGCTGTTGGTTCAGCTCATTTGTGTGAAGCTTATAGCATAAACCAAAACCAAAACCATTGTCATCGAGTTGATTCCGACTCATAGAAACCCTCTAGGACAGAGTAGAACTGCCCCATAGGATTTCCAAGGAGCAGCTGGTGGATTCAAACTGCCGACCTTTGGTTAGCAGCCATAGCTCTTAACCACTGCACCACCAGGGCTCCATATCATAGCATAAAGGGTCTTTTTTTGTGCCTCTGCTGAATTTCAACAGTTCCACTCACCAGGCGGAACCCACATCAATACATGACTGGAAAACTGACAGAAAGCCAGTTTTTTTTTTTCTTTTCTCAGGTTACTTTCCTCCGTTTTCCTCCATCCATTTGAAAATAACAACCCTGGGAATCTAACGTTTTATACTGTAAGTGCAAATTTCCAATTAAAAGTCATTCTCCTTATAACTCTGACATGTTTTTCTGTATTTTTCACACAAATTAGTGAACTTGTGAGCTTAACTTTCACATAATAGCTCCGAGGGTCTTATCACATGTCATTTCTTCTGGAATGCTGAGGGAAAAAAAGCAGTTTGATTATTTTTCTGTCAAAATAAAGAGGCAAAACTGTCATTAAATTTCTGGAAATACCAGGGATTTTACTGGCTATGATGCTGTCTCAGAGAGTTGAACAGCTTGTAGGTAGTTATTATTTTGCTTTGTTTTTTCATTAATCCACAAATTTCACTGTAGAACAACTAGTAGATTGAATTTTACTTTTCTCCTTTGGAAAATGACAAACATGCTCTTTCCAAATAGATACAAATGGAAAAAGTGCAGCTAATGGAAAATTAACAACTGACAAATTATAAATAGATTTATTTTATAATTAGTTTCTGTCCAGGATATGCATCTAGTCGTGTGAATAAATTTGCATCACGAAACTAAGAAACTGAGAGGCAGTGCCATCTAGCACATGAAACTCTGCTGATAGAATTAGGAAATTTAGGCAAACACCCAGTTTGTTGATGATATGGCTACATGCCGCTGAACTAACCAGGCATAAAGGAATATTAAATATCTATCCAATATTTGATCTATATAACACCATTTGAACAATTTGCTTTTTTTGATGAAAAATTTTAAAGACTGCAAAAAAACCTGCCACCTGTCATAGACAAGCCAAAACCAAACCAAACCCTAAGTTGTTGAGTTGATTCTGGCTCATGGCACCTCTACAGGACAGAGTACAACTGCCTCATAGAGTTGCCAAAGCTGTACAGAAGCAGACTACCACATCTTTCTCCTGCAGAGCACACAGTGCGTTTGAACCATTTACCTTTAGTTAGCAGCTGAGTGCTTAACTAGCACCACCAGAACTTCTGTGTCACAGAGACTTGTCTCTAATTTGAGATTAAATTGTATGTAATATACATAATACCAACTCAACAAAATATAACATGAGATTATTTATGCACTATAAAAATTTCTAGATCAAGAAGCAGTTGTTCAGAGAGAAGAACGGGATACTTGCTGGTTTAAAGTCAGGAAAGGTGTGCATCAGGGTTGTAGCCTTTCACCATACCTATTCAATCTGTATGATGAGCAAAAAATCCAAGAAGCTGGACTATATGAAGAAGAACGGGGCATCAGGACTGGAGGAAGACTCATTAACGACCTACGTTATGCAGATGACACAACCTTGCTTGCTGAAAGTGAAAAGGACTTGAAGCACTTAGTAATGAAGATCAAAGACCACAGCCTTCAGTATGGATTGCACCTCAACCTAAAGAAAATAAAAATCCTCGCAAGTGGACCAATGAGCAACATCATGATAAGAGGAGAAAAGATTGAAGTTAAGGATTTCATTTTACTTGGATCCACAATCAACAGCCATGGAAGCAGCAGTCAAGAAATCAAAAGACACATTGCACTGGGCAAATCTGCTGCAAAGGGCCTCTTTAAAGTGTTGAAGAGCAAAGATGTCACCTTGAAGACTAAGGTGCGCCTGACCCAAGCCATGGTATTTTCAATCACATCATACGCATGCGAAAGCTGGACAATAAACAAGGAAGATCGAAGAATTGACACCTTTGAATTGTGGTGTTGGTGAAGAGCATTGAATATACCATGGACTGCCAAAAGAACGAACAAATCTGTCTTGGAAGAAGTACAACCAGAATGCTCCTTAGAAGCAGGGATGGTGAGACTGCATCTTACATACTTTGGACATGTTGTCAGGAGGGATCAGTCCCTGGAGAAGGACATTATGCGTGGCAAAGTACAGGGCAGCAGAAAAGAGGAAGACTTTCAGTGCGGTGGACTGACACAGTGGCTGCAACAATGGGCTCAAGCATAACAACGATTGTAAGGATGACGCAGGAGCGGGCAGTGTTTTGTTCTGTTGTGCATGGTGTCACTAATGAGTCAGAACCGACTCGACGGCACCTAACAACAGCAACAACATAAAAATTTCAGCCTTGTTTTTCTTTACAGATTATAAAATCTTGTTGTACATATATCAAGATTTTGGAGTCATGTATGTGTATGCGATTTAGTTAATTGTAAAGGAAATGTCACATTTGTAATGCAGTGGTTAATAACTTTTAGAGCGAACCAAAAAGTCAGCAGTTTGAATCTACCAGCCGCTCCTTGGAAACACCGTGGGGTGGTTCTACTCTGTCCTATAGAGTTGCTATGAGTCAAAATTGACTCGATGGCAACAGGTGTAATACCATTCCAGCGGAACAGATGGGGCAGTCTGATTTACAGCTTTGGAAACCCTATGCGACAGTTCTATGCTAAACCTCTTTTGGGTCAATAGTGTTGCCCTTCTAGTCTATAAACAGTAAAATATATTAATTTGATTTCCTTGGATTTTCCAATCCTTAGTGTGTCATATAAGGAGCACTGGCAGTACGATGGTTAAGTGCTTTGCTGCTAACCTAAAGATCCACGGTTCAATCCCACCAGCAGTTCCACAGGAGAAAAAAACCTGGGAATCTACTACCCTAAAGATTAGGGGAAAAAAAAAAAAAAAAAACCCGTTGCCATTAAGTCGATTCCGACTCATAGCAACCCAATAGGACAGAGTAGAACTGCCCCATAGTTTCCAAGGAGCATGTGGAGGATTTGAACTGCTGACCTTTAGGTTAGCAGCCATAGCATTTAACCAGTACGCCGCCAGAGTTTCCATCCTAAAGATTAAAAAAAAAAAAAAAAACAAATACAGCCCAGAAAATCATATAGGGCAGTTCTATTCTGTTCTGGGGTCACTATGAATCAGAATGGATTTGACAACCCACAACGATGACACTGTGTCATCACATAAAAGTGTTAATGAGAAATGAAGTGAAGTGGCCAGACAAGTTAGAAGATACACTAATTTGATGTGTTTATATGCATGTAATAGAATTCTGAACTCAAAATGTCTTTAACAGTGAAGAGAATGTATTACTACACTTAAGAATATATATCAAAATAAAACAGCTCTCAGGTTGGTGAATTTAGCATCTCAATGACTTTATCAAGGATCTAAGTTCTTTCTGTCCTTATACACTGCCTTGTTTCATAGATCGACCTTTTCAAGCCAACTCTGTTTGCAATTTCAGCTGTGGTTCCATGAGTTACTTGCAGAACTGACAAATTCCAGGAGAAGAGGGGTGACTTCTCCTGTGTTCCTTTTATGTACATGGAGAGGCAAGACATCTTTCCAAGAAGCCTTCTCTGTATCTAACTGGCCAGAGTTGCTCACATGCACACTGACAAAAGGAAATTATCATGGCTGCCAACAAGGCACATGGTGATGTAGAAAATGTTAGACTAACTGAATGTAATAGGCGTTCTGTTAGTATGAAAAAGGAGGACTGAATATGTGTCGGGTGGGGACAAAATTTAATAAGAGAAAGAAAAGGAAACCTGGGGGTAACACTCAAACAGTGCAGTTTGGCAATTTTACTTTTAAAAGGTGTACGTATTCAGCTACCGTATCTTGTGGGTCAGGTGGTTTGCTTGCGTACTTGACCCCTATTCAAAACTGTCATCCACCTTACTCTACTTTATTCTACACACTTTATTTTATTCTATACTGCTTTACCTTATTATTCACTTTCCTAAAGCTTGTCTTATCTCACCAATTAGATCTGAAGCCTTTTGAGCTCAAGACTTTATCTCTCTAGCTCTTTCTCTTTCCTGATGCTCTTAACTACCCTCTTTTATTTAATTTTCTTACTGGGCACTTGCCTATTTTGATACCCTAAGACTCTGATGTATCAATACCCTAAGATTATAGTGTGTTGATACAATAGCTGAAAGAATGAACTCAAACATGCCAAAGATCATGAAGATGGCACAGGACCAGGCAACATTTAGATCTGTTGTACTTCAGGTCAGCGTTATTTGAAGCTGACCCAAAGCAACTAACAACAAGACTCTGATAGACATTAACGCTCTTGTATACCCTTCTCAAAGGACGGGAGTAAATCCTTTCATACCTTTTCCTGTGTTTACACATTGCCAACCAAGTTCATTACTGCAGATTCTCAAAGACATTCTTGATGAAGGCTGCATAAATGAAACTGGACAGATGGCAGTGCTGTGGCACACCAAGCTTTATGGTGTTGACAAGACGCAGTGCTGAAACAGACTTCTTGTCGTCTCCCATCAAGTTGATTCCGACTCATAGCAACACTATATGACAGAGTAGAACTGCCCCATAGGGTTTCCTAGACTGAACTCTTTACAGGAATATATCATCAAATCTTTTCTCCGGTAAAGCCACTGGTGAGTTCAAACCATGGACCTTTTAGTTACAGCCAAGTGCTTAACCATTGTGCTGCCAGGGTTCCTTGAAAAAGACTAGTGAGTCCAAGTTTTGTTATTTTATAGTCTGAAAAAATTATCGTGCAAATGTACCTTCATTCAAACTAAAATGAGGATTTTTTTACTGCAAAATATGCAATACTGGTGTTTCAGTTATCCTGAATTACAATAGTCTTCATATAATTTTCCTGTTCTTATCACCATTTATGAGCCCTGGTGTCACAGTGGTTAAGCATTTGGGTGCTAACCAAAAGGCTAGCAGTTCGAATCTGCCAGCTGCTCCTTGAAAACCCTATGGGGCAGTTCTACTATGTCCTATAGGGTTGCTATGAGTCGGAATCAACTCGACAACAATTGGCTTTTTTTTTTTTTGTTATCAGCATTTAGTCTGTTTCTATTCGTGCTAAAAAATTTATACTAAACATTAAGACAGGATAAGGAAGTCATCTGGGTAAGGTAGCTGGCAAGAGTGAAACTTCCTGGTCACTTAATCTGGGAAGCCAAAATGTTTGTTCTTGATTGTGAAGAGTGAGTTTTTCTTATCCTGAATATAATCATCAGTAACAAACCACTGTTGTTAAAAAAAATCAAATCAGCTACAACTCATGGCGACATTATATGCAACAGAACAAAATGTTGCCTGGTTCTCCACCATCCTCACAATTGTTGATAAGTTTGAGCCCATTGTTGCAGCCACCATGTCAATCTGCCTCATGGAAGGTTTTCCTCATTTTCAGATCCTCCATTTTCCAAACATGATGTCCTCTCCTAGCTATTGGCCCCTCTCAAAGACATGCCCAAAATAAGCCAAAGTCTCACCATCCAGTGACATCACTAGGGTTGGTGTCACCTATTGCAGTAACTCATGGTGTCACTCCACCCATGGGCCTCCTCCTGTACCAGACCATACAGAATCTTTAGTAAGTTTTTTGTACTAAAGCTACTCATACATCATAATTCCCATATATCACTCCTCCTTTTCCTTTAGTTATTACTTCATTCTCAAAAAACTTACAGGTATGAGTTCACAAATATGAATTACCACAAAGTTGTAGCTAAAACACCAGAAAATTAAATAAAAAAAAAATCAGAAACTATAAAAACATTGGTAGCAACGAAAACAACAGCACGTGCTTATACCATGTGTAGACAAAGCCATGTGATTTGAAGCGTCATTGTAATTGGTAATAATAACAGCTCTGACGGGAGTGTGCTAGAAGGTTCGATAAGTAAATTAGCACAGAGTTTTAGCCTTGTAGGTATATTGATACATGTAAGCTTGGATTACAAAAAAATGTTTTTGTTGTTATAACTAACTACAGGGATGTTTTTATAGGTAGTCATTTTGCTGTCACACCCTCTGACAGTGTCACTGGGTGTGCCACCCTCCTGGTGATACCACTGTCACCATCCTTATACCACTTTTAAGGAGCATTCTGACTGTACTTCCTCCCAGACTGATTTGTTTGTTCGTCTAGCAGTCCATGGTCAATACTATTCGCCAATATCACAATTTAAATGTGTCATTTCTCCTCCCATCTTCCTTTTTCATTGTCCAGCTTTCGCATGCATGAGGTGGCTGAAAATACCATGATTTGAGTCAAGCACGCCTTAGTCATCAAAGTGATGTGTTTGATTTTTAACACTTAAAAAGGTCTTTTGCAGCTGATTTGTCCAGTGCAGTACGTTGTTTGATTGCTGACCCAAGTAGATGAAACCACTGACGACTTCAATTTCTTTGCCATTTATCATAATGTTGTTTATTGGTCCAGTTGTGAGAATTTTCATTTTCTTTATATTCAAGTGCAATCAGTATTGAAGGCTGTATGTAGTCTTTGGCCTTCATCAGTAAGTGCTTCAAGTCATCTTCACTTTTAGCAAGCAAGGTTGTGTCATCTGAATATCTCAGGTTGTTAATGAGTCTTCCTTTTATCCTGATGCAGTGTTCTTCTTCATATATCCAGCTTCTCAGATTATTTTCTCAACATACAGATTAAATAAGTAAGGTGAAAGGATACAAACTTACTGCACACATTTTCTGATTTTAAACCATGCAGCATTCCTTTGCTCTGTTCAAACAACTGCCTCTTCATTGATGTACAGGTTCCACATGAGCACGATTAAGTGCTCTGAATTCCCATTCTTCCCAATGTTAACCATAATTTGTTATGATCCACATAGTTAAATTCTTTCTGGTAGTTGATAAAACACAGATAAATATTGTTCTGGTATTCTCTGATTTTGGCCAAGATCCATCTGACATCAGCAATGATATCCTTTGTTTCATTTCCTCTTCCGAATCTGTCTTGAACTTCTAGCAGCTCCCTGTTGGTGTATGGCTGCAGATGTTTTTGAATTACCTTCAGCAAAATTGTGCTGGCATGTGATATTGATGATATCTTTTGACAATTTCTGCATTCTGTTTGATCTCCTTTCTTTAGAATGGAAACAAATATGGATATCTTCTAGTCTGTTGACCAGACAGCTGTCTTCCAAATTTCTTGACAAAGAGTAGTAAGCATTTCCAGTTTAAATTTGTTTGTTGAAGCATCTCAGTGAGTATTCCAACAATTACTGGAGTCTTGTTTCTCTCCTATGCCTTCAGTGTGGCTTGTACTTTTTCCTGCAGTACCAGAAGTTCTTGATCATAAGCTACCTCCTGAAATGGCTGAAAATCAACCAATTCTTTTTTGGTAAAGAAATAGAGTAAACTTCTGGAGCAAACAAATAGGATAAAAAATGTTGATACCAGATTAAAGGTGAAGTATAAAAAACAAAAATCCTCACAGCTGTACCAATAAGCAACGTCATGACAAATGGAGAAAATATCAAAGTTGTCAAAGATTTCATTTTACTTTGAACCACAATCAACACCCATGGAAGCAGCAGTCAAGAAATCAAATGACATATTGTGTTGGGAAAATCTTCTGCAAAACACCTCTTTAAAGTGTCGAAAAATAAACACGTCACTTTGGGAACTAAGGTGTGCCTTACCCAAGCTATGATATTTTCAATCGCCTCATATGTATGCAAAAGCTAGACAATGAATTAGGAATACCTAAGAATTGGATTCCTTTGAGTTATGGTGTTAGCAAAGAATATTGAATATACCAAGGACTGCCAGAAGAACATACAAATCTGTCTCGGAAGAAGTATAACCAGAATGCTCCCTAGAAGCAAGGTTGGTGTGACTTCATCTCATTTACTTTGGACATGTTATCAGGAGGGATAAGGCCCTGGAGAAGGACATCATGCTTGGTAGAGGGTCAGTGAAAAAGAAGAAGACCCTCAATGAGATGAATTGACACAGTGGCTGCAATGATGGGATCAACCATAGCAAGGATTGTGAGGATGGTCTAGGACAGGACAGTGTTCTGTCTATTGTACATAGGATCGCTATGAGTCAGAACTGACTCAACGGCACTTAACAACAACAGCAACAAAGATGTCATGTCTTATCCTCAGAGCCTGTGAACATGCTACTTTATGTGGTAAAAGGAACTTTGTAGATGTGATTGAATTAAGGATCCTAAAATGAGGAAATTATCCTAGTTTATCCTGGTGGATCCAATGTAATCACAGTAGCCCTTATAAAAGGGGCCAGGAGAATAAGAGTCAGAAGAAGGTGATGTGCTGATGGAAACTGGAGGAAGTAGAGTCAGAATGAGAAGTCGCTGCACCATTGCCTTGAAGATGGAGGACGGGTCCAGGAGCCAAGTAATTTGGGTGTCCTCTAGAAGCTGAAGAAGTCAAGGAAACAGTTTCCCCCTTTGGACCCCTCTGCTGATACCTTGGTTTTAGCCCCATAATAACCCAATTTTGGACTTCTGAACTCCAGAACTGTAAAGTAATAATACAGCTGTGTTAGTTTCAACCGCTGAATGTATGGTATTGTTTTACAGCTACATTAGAGAACTAGCACACTCCCCCCGTCAGTATTTTAGAATTTTGATGGCAGTTTCTCAATTCTTCAGTGTTAGATATCATCTCTGCCTATGAGTCTTTATTACAGCTTCCCTCCATTGCTGTTTCCACTTAAAAAAAAAAAAAAAAACCAGGAAGGAAAGAAAAAGCAGGAAAAAGAGGGAGCTAGCTGTGTTGAGCGAGAACTATAATGGAAAGGTAACATCAGCTGATGAGGCATTTTCGTCTCAGAAAAGGCAAACTGCAGAAGCTTTATTGCTACTAGTAAGAAAGATGAATTTCTGTACAAACAACTACTCCAATGTCAAGTATAATCAAGTCTTAAGTTGTATAAATAATATCCAGTGTTGCTCTGAGAAAAGAACGAGGAAAATAAAACACCTGCGTTCTTGTTCTTCTGGGAAGAATGATGATGGCTAAAACGATTCAGTCATTTCCAAGAAATAATAGTCATTCTTCTATAAAGGGGACAGAGGCCCCTCTTTCATTTTCCTAGGGGAATGCTCCCAGTGTTGAAGGTCAGTGGATTTTTCTAATTGTCCTCTAACCTTTGGATGTATTTTTTGTTTTGGGAGGGACAATCCCCCCAGGTCCCACTGCAGGGAGTTGAGGTGGATTTAGGAAACACTGTCAGAAGTAAAGAACTTCAAAAGGTCAACCAGTAACTGCTGGCTGCAGTGGTGTTGCTTCGCCAGCCTCAGGACAGGACAGCTAGTTCTGCATCCTCTGATTGGGGGAGAAAACGCGAGAGAGGGAAACTTCTGAGGCCTTCTCTGACATCCCGCGTTCAGACTTGCACAGAATCAAAGTGGGTCACAGTCTGCTACTTCATTTCTCAAGAGAAAAACAAAAAACATGCGCCTGTCATCTTGCTGATTGCTTTTTTTTAGTATTTAATTTTGCTTTGCCTTAGAGGTAAATCCCTTTAAGAAAGAGGCAAATTACTGTTAACGAGTTCCCTCTTTTTTTTTTTTTCTTTCTTTTCTGATAAGCAGCTTCTCATAGGAAGAAATTGGAAACCATGGGTCCTGTGTAGAGAGACAAAGTAACTGAAGGCAAAAATGTTTTAAGGGTATAGAAAAAAAATAGCTTGAATCCTGGAAAGGAGTCCCTGGGTGACACAAAAGGTCAAGAGCTTTACTGCTAACTGAAAGGTTGGCAGTTCTGGGCCCTACCCAGAGGTATTTTGGGAATAAAGTCCTGGTGAGCTGCTTCAGAAAGGTCACAGCCTTGAGAACCCCACGGAGCACAGTGCTACTCCCACGTACATGGTATCACCATGAGTCAGAAAGGACTCAAGGGCGACTGGTTTCTTCTATGTTTTTTGCTTGTTTGTTTTGGAGCCACACAAAAGCCTCCCTGCCCTACATGCTATTCAGGTTGAAAGATACTGATTTGAAAGAAAGAGAGAAAAATTGCTGGAGAATTTTGTTTTTAGTATCAAAGATAAAGCTGATTTATTTTATTTTCCCTTTGCTGAATTTCTGTTTTTTTTTTCCTACAAAGGGTTGTACTTTTGAGGACCCAATTTCTGAATCCATTTACCTTTGCACTTTTATCCTCCAGTGCGTAACTACCAGGATGCTTGCAGGCCCTGTTGGCTCTCCTTAAAAAATGGACTGTGGCTGCCCTGCCCTCTCCTGACTCTCTGATTCACAGGGATTTTTCTATATTTTGCATAATTTGGAAAATTTTCATTGTGTTTGGCTACATTAATTTAAGTAAAATCAGAGAAATCTCATTCCTATTGTTTGATCTCTAAATCTTTCTCCGCTTTCTTATATCAGTTAGCCGTTGATGTGTAACAAACTAATCAAATTTCAGTGGATTCAAAAAACAGCATCTGTTATTGCTCTGAGTCAACAGGTGAGCTGGGCTGTTCTGGTCTCCACTGGGCTCAGACATGCATCCGCAGTCTGCTGTGTGTTGGAGGATAGGCAGTTTGATGGTTAGTTTTATGTGTCAACTTGGCTATGCCGTGGTGTCCAGTTGTTTGCCCAGACACTGGTGCTGTTATGGAGTAGTAACGTGATTAAATCAGTGACCCTTAGTAAAGCAGATTGCTGTTACGTTGTTAGGTGCCGTTGAGCCGATTTAGACTCATAGTGAAACCAACTCCTGGTTTTGTTGATGCATTCTATTGTTTTTCTCTCGTTTATTTCTGCCCTGATCTTTATTATTTCCTTTTTTTCTCGTAGCTTTTGACTTCTTTTGCTCTTCCTTTTATATTTGTTCAAGTTGTTGGTTTAAGTAATGATTTCGGATCTTCTTTTTCAATGTATGCACTTATTGCTATGAATTTCCCTCTGAGTACTGCTTTTGCCATGTCCCAAAGGTTTTAATATGTTAGGGTTTCATTTTCGTTTGATTCTAGGGATTTTTTAATTTCACTTTTAATTTAGTCTATGACCCAACTGTTTTTTTTAGTAGTGTATTATTTAGTTTTCTATGTTTTTTTTTTTTTTTTCTTATTGTTCATTTTTAGCTTCATATCCTTATGGTCAAAGAAGATTCTTTGTATAGTTTCAAACTTTTAAAAATTTCTTGAGACTTATATTATGTCCTAGCGTATGGCCTATTCTGGAAAATTATCTATTTGCACTGGAGAACAATGCGTACTGTTCTGATGCTGGGGGGAAAGTTCTGTATATATCCGTCCATTGGGTTCAAGTGCCTTGTGGTTTTTCTTAAGTTCTCAATGTTCTTAGTGACTTTTTTGCTTTTTAGATGTTCTGTCTGTGTTTGAAAGTGGTGTGTTGAAGTCTCCTAATATTATTTTGGAGTTGTCTATTTCTACTTTCATATTAGCCAGTATTTGTTTCGTGTATTTTGGAGAATTGCTGTTAGGAGCATATATGCTCATAATTGTTATGTCTTCTTGATTGATTGGCCCTTTCATTATTCTGTGACATCCTGTTATACCCCTTGTAATAGGTTTTGATTTAAAGCCTATTTTATCTGATATCAGTATGGCCATCCCTGTTCTTTTTTGTTTACTGGTTACATGGAGCATTTTTCTCCGTCTTTTTATTTTCAGCCTGTTTCTGTCCTTACGGCTAAAATGTGTGTGTGTCTGTGTGTGTGTGTTTAATCTATTAATTGTCTGTACTTTACCACTTTGCCACTGTCTGTACTTTGCATGGGGCATTTAGACCATTTACCTTTAAAGTTATTACTGAAAATGAAGTGTTATGCTTATTCATTTTACTATTTTTTGAGTGTTTTATATTTGCTTTGTTTTTTTATTCTGATTTTTCTGTTTTTGTTTGTATTTGGCTGCTTTCTTGTCATGAACCTCTTTGCTTTTTTTCTTCTAAGTATTTTTTGTCAGTGATTTCTTAGTGGTTATGACATGTATTACGTTACACAACTTAAAACTGCAACAATGTTTAACATATGAACTACAGTTAACATACAACCTTAGCATATTAAATCTATTCCTGATAGCTCCTCCCTCCCCCATTTCTGTTGGTGTACCTCCATTAACCTCAATATAATCCTATATTTGATAAGTTTTCTTTGTACTTATTTCTTACAAACTCGATGTTGTATTGTTTGCAGGATTTAATTATGAAAATATCATATCCTTGGTCCTTATGATTGCCTGGGTTGTTGTATTTTTTGGAGATCTCACTCTCTCTCTTTATTTTTTATTCATTTATTTTTCCCTGTGTATAGTATTTATTTAGTGCTCTTGCCTTTCCATTAGGAACACTCCCTTGAGTAGTACTTGCAGAGCTGGTCTGGCTGTGGAAAATTCCGATAACTTCTGTTTGTTCTGGAACGTCTTGATTTCTCCCTCTTTTTTGAATGGCAGCTTTGCTGGGTAAGGAAATCTTGAATGGCAGTTGTTTTCATTTGGTATTTTGTATATGTCACTCCATATGTCTCCTGAGGAGAAATCAGCACTGATTCTTATGAAAGCTCCTTGGTATGTTATATTGCATTTTTCTCTTGCTGCTTTCAGAATTTCTCTCCTTGTCTTTGGTTTTCAAAAATTTTAGCAGGATATGGTGTGCAGTTGATCTTTTTGTGTTTCTTCTAATTGGGTTTATGTGGGTTCCTGTATTTGCAGGCTTGGTTCTCTGTTCAGGTCTGGGAAAGTCTCTCTGATTATTTCTTGGAAAATTGTTTCTGTGCCTTTATTGTTGCCATGGTGCTACAGGATTCCAATAATTCTAATGTTAGATTTCTTAATTGAATACCATATTTCTATTTGGGTTTGTTCACTTTTCTTTCTTCTTTTCTCTGTTTTCTTTTGAAACTTGATAAGGTTAGTTATTTTGTCTTCTATTTCATTTATTCTGTCTTCTGTCTGTTTGACTCTATCGTTGAGTGATTCTCTCGCTTTTTCTAATTCAGTTGCTTTATTCTTCACTTCCAGTAGTTCTCTTTGGGTTTTTTTTTCCCCATGTTTTCAATTTCCTTGTTGTGTCTCTCATTTTGTTCCTCCATTTGTTTCCTGATATCTACTAGTTTGCTTTCTGTATGCATTTTTGCTATCTGTAAACATATTTAGTGCCATAGTCTGAAAATGTTCAATTCTTTCTGTTAGTGTGGTCTTCATAGGAGAGATTTTTTCTTCTTCATGTTTTTCTTTTGATTGGTCCTTCTTGTGGTTTTGTGTGTTTTACTATTTTTCATTAAACTTGGGCCATTTTGTGTTATATATATATATATATATATATCCCAAAAACCAAACCCAGTACCGCTGAGTCGATTCCGACTCATAGTGACCCTATAGGACAGAGTAGAACTGCCCCATAGAGTTTCCAAGGAGTGCCCGGTGGATTCAAACTGCAGACCCTTTGGTTAGCAGCTGTTACTTTAAATTTTTTATCCTGGTTTTTGTGCAAAAATTTTCTGATTGGATGCCCTGGTGGTGCAGCAGCCAAGCACCCAGCTGCCAACCAAAAGGCCAGGGCCTGCACCCACCTGGCTGTCCATGGGAGAAAGATGTAGCAGCCTGCTTCTGCAAAGACTCACAGCCTTGGGAACCCCACAGGGCACCTCCACTCTGCCACACAGAAACACCGAGTCAGAATCAACTCAGTGGCAGCAGGCTTGGTATCTTCTTCTGAAAGCCACTAGAGGATGCTCTTATCCTTAGGGTTTTTTTTTTTTTTTTTTTTGTAGCGCTGATTCAGGGCTTCTAGATACTCGATCTCTGGAATTAAATATGCATGCACAGGGTGGGGGGTGGTTAGCTGGTCACAGGTGCTGATGTATGCAGTGGGGCTCCATATTCCTGTGGTGAAGGTTGGGGGCTCTCAATGTCTTTCTCTCAAGGGCACCCCTGCACAGTCTCTCCCATGATGTGTTGCAGTCAATCTGCTCGACACCTTGCTCCACTTCATTCCAACCTGAAGTATTCCTTTTGCCCTGCTGCCCTTGTGGTTCCTGCCTGTCCATCCTGGACCCCAGTGAGATTCAACAGCAGTCTCTTGCAGTACCACAGTCTCCCTTTGCCCCCTCCCAGTTGTGCAGCCTGCCAACCCCCACAGTCAGTCTGTACTGCCTTAAAAAATCAGGGTACAGCTTCCTCAGATTCTCTGCCTTTCTGTGTTCCCAGTTTGGGGTGTTGCCCAGCCTCATCCCTTAATGACTGCAATGAACGAGTGCTCCAAATGTTAGCCGACAGGATCTCCCGGTTCCTGGGCCATCCCTTCTCCTTCCTCACCTGCCACCCAGAGTTCTGAGATCTCAGTCTGTGCTTGTTTTTATTTGTTGTTAGTGAGCTAGTTGTTGGGAGAATAAATGGGAGGTTCCACTCACTTCTCCATCTTGCTCTACCTTAATCAGGTGTAAATCTTTGAAAACATACATTTTTGCCTTTGGCATCTTCCACTGATATTGTGGAACAGTTGTACCCAGATATGTTGTTGTTGTTGGGTTCTGACCAGTCGATTTTTACTCATAGCAACCCCAGGTGATACAGTAGAACTGCCCTTAGGGTTTTCTCAGTGCTAATCTTTATGGGAGCAGATTACTAGGTCTTTCTTCTGCAGAGCTGATGGGTAGTTTTGAACTGTCAACCTTATAGTTTGCAGCCAAGCGCTTAATCATTGTGCCACCAGGGTTCTTTGCCCCCAGATATATAAAATAAATATCCCCTGATATGTGGATACTAAGACTTCAAGTGCATCAAATATATCTTTGTTCCTGCAGCATCTTTTAATTAAAATACATTTTAAGAAGCAGAGAACAAATAAAACTAATAAGGAAACAAAGCTTTGGTTCTTTTTGAAATCAGCAAACAAGTACACCTCTTGCTGCATTTTAACGACACGTTTTCTGCTAATATTACTTACCCCCATAGTCCACTGGTTCTTGTGTCTGTAGCCTATTCTGGACGCGAGAGTTTCATTACATTACGTATACCAGCAACCAAACTGCTTCAAGGAAATTTTGCAAGAAATACCCTGAGTGATTTTTCTTTTTTTTCTTCCCTCTCAAGGCCAGGAAAAGTTTTTTAGCACCTAGAATATCAACCCTCTGGGACTCCGCAATTTCTTCATGTTTTGGAATGAAACTGCCATTGTTCTTTTTGTGTAGAGTGAATTTCCTTCTCAGAGGCCTCAGGCTATGCTTTTCCTTTAACATTTCAGGGTATTTTCTCTTAATAAGGACATCAGGCTGGCTCTGTATTCTGCTACTTTCTAGCCTCAATCTCCATAATCTTTCTGTAACTCTTAGTGGAATTTTTCACAAGAACCATTTCTAAAGGTGCAAACAACTCTACATAATTGTCAGGAGAAAACCGGCTCATTTCAGTGTGGCTTCATACAGGCTTCAGAGCAAGTAACTGCTATGTAAAAATGAGTTAAAACAAACAAAACAACAAAAACTTTCACCTAAGGGGTATCCACATAGTTCGTAAACACATTTTCCCTCTCTCCTTTCCAAGTATTATTTAAATACTTCTAGTTACTAAAGTCTTATTTTCAAATACTTGTGCAAAAAAAAAAAAAAAAAAAAACTGCTGGAAAAGATTTCATTTAACTACAATGCATTCTCATTAATAGCTTATAAAAGGCCAGTGGCCCCTCTGGGTGTTTCTTTATTGCTGATTAATTATGGATACACTAAACAGAAAAATTCAGTTACCCATTGGGAACATTTTTCTTAAAGACTCTGAATCTTATAAAAGCTTTCTCTGAATTCCCCTTAAGTGGTAAAGTGGATCTTGCTCCTTTATGAGACAATAATCCTGTACTGTGATGGCTAAACAATTAAGAAAAAAAAAAAAAAGCTGCAATACATGTTAGGGTTCCTTGTACTTCGTATTCATTCCCTAAAACTTCATTTTCTCAAGAGATAAGGCACTGAAGTTATTATAGCCAAAGATATACATATTCCTCAATGAAACTATCTTGAATCCCTGCTCCTTTTTCTATCCTAGAAGAGCAAGCCTGAGCAATCTCCATTTCTCTTGGTCGAGCTACTGCCTGGAAATATAGCATTGTCTCCACTGGGCCTGACTTACTATTCTAGTATTAAGAAGTCTCTTGCTCTCTTAGTTATTATTGTTTTTGGCGTTAGTTGCTGTCAAGTTGATTCCAACTTGTGGCACCCCATGTGTGCTGAGAAGAACTACTCCAAAGGGTTTTCAAGGCTGTGACTTATCATAAGTACATCACCATGCCTGTCTTCTAAGGTGCCTCTGGGTGAACTTGAACTGACAACCTTTCAGCTAGTAGTACGGGGCTTATAACTGACAGTTATTAAGCTCTTCCTGTGTGCCAAGGGCTCTTCTAAGCAACACACACACACACATATATATATGCCCGTTGCCATTGAGTCAACTCCAACCCATGGCCATCCCGTATGTGTCAGAGTAGAACTGTGCTCCATAGGGTTTCAATGGCTGATTTCTCAGAAGCATGTTGCCAAGTCTTACGCATTTAATGGAGCCCTGGTGGCACAATGGTTAAGACCTTGGCTACTAACCAAAAAGGTTGGCAGTTCGAATCTACCAGCTGCTCCTTGGAAACCCTATGGGGCAGTTGTACTCTGTCCTATAGGGCTTCTATGAGTAGGAACTGACTTGACAGCAACGGGTTTTTGTTTTGGGGGGGGGGTATGCATTTAATACTTCCTTTAAAAATATTAATGAAAGCTTGTTTTTTTTTTTTTATGTTTACTTCTAGCCTTTGAATTATCTCCCTTTTATCCAAGCTTAAGGTTTAATATTTTCTATTATTTCCCATTTCTCCAAGGTTTTCTATTTGTTTGCCTTTGTCTCTTTAATACAACAGGGTTTTCTCAAATGTCTTGTGATCTTTTATTGTCTATGTGTAAGGATGAGGCAGGAGTAAAGCTGAATTGGATCTCTGAGTAAGTTATGATTAGAAGGCCTCCCTTTAGGATGAGTTGTTAACAAACCAGTCCAAAAGAGAGGGCAACCACTCCCTCAAAGCTGTCTTATTTCTCCCTAAATAGCATTTTAAATTTCTTTGGGAAAAAGCCTTTTGTTGTTATGGGTATTGTTGTATTACCAGAAGGAGCAAAATCTTTGCTTTCTGCCATCCTGTAAGTGGTACTGGAATGGGAGGGGTCCCAGCTCTTCAGCGTACAGACCCTCAATAATTCTTGCTGTACTACTTAGGTCCAGAACCCACAGCCTTCCCAGACCCAAGCAGGCCTTCTCCATTGCAGCTCCTTCTTAGGCCTTTTAGGCCATAACTTCCTATGCTTTGCTTCACTGACATTCTCCCGTCAGCTTTCTTCTGGGCGGAGTTTTGTTTACCTCTATTGCTCTGCTGATGCCTCCGCCAACTCTCCCACCAGCCCCCAAGCAAACACATGCTCTTCGTAACTATGGGTTTAGACATTGCCATTTTATTTTCTGAAAATTTAAAATGGTTTCGGGAGAGAGAGGTTCGTGTTGTCAGATTTAACAAATAAAAATACAGAACACCCAGTTGCATTTTAATTTCAGATAAACAACAATTTTTTTTTTTTTTTTTTAACGTAAGTATATCCCACTCGGAGCCCTGGTGGTGCAGCGGTTAAGAGCTGGGCTGCTAACCAAAAGGTTGGCAGTTTGAATCCACCAGGCACTCCTTGGAAACCCTATGGGGCCATTCTACTCTGTCCTATCGACTCCCTGTGAGTCGGAATCTACTTGACAGCAATGGGTTTGATTTCTGGTTTATATCCCAGGCAGTGTTTGGGGCATACTTACACTGAACTTTCTTCTGTTGTTGTTGTTTATTGGAAATTCAAATTTGGTTGGCCTTCTTGTATTGTTACCTGGAAATCTGAAGAAAGAAGCCTCACTGACCTGAACGTTCAGTCTACTATCTTTAAATAGAAGCTTCTCCTGGGTTTGTAATGCTTCCTTTTATTTGTCCAGCTGTCTCAACCACCAAGAATCTATGAGAGTAAGTCAAGGTCATTTTCTTCTTACTCAGTTATTTTCCTTGCCACACTGATAGAGTAGAATATAGCATGTGCTTGCTGTAAGTGGTCTTTCGTCAGCCTTTTCCTGAGGCGGTAATAACCTCCAGGCTACAATACCTTAGTTTGTAGGACCATGTTTATTAATGTTTATGTAGAACATGTTTGGAAGTTCAGGCTCAGTAAAAAATAGTTTTCTTGCTTTTTATTTTTTCCCATAATTCAGGTACTTTTTTCCAGAAGGGTAAAAGAGGAATGTCATTTTTTTTTTTTTTCACTTATTGTAAATTACTCAGTATCATTTCCATGATGCTTAGGCATGGCTCTTCATTAGAATGAGTAGAAAGAGGGCAGGCATATGTATGCAGATGGCATGGTTTTATGGTCCTGCAATAGAATGGATGTATTGACAACTAGCCATGCTATTTAATGACTGCCAGGAAAAAAAAAAAAAAAAAGACAAGTATTCTAAAAACAATCTCATCATTTTGGATTGATGCCCCACATCAATCATCCAACTTATATACCTAACTGCCTTAAACGACTAATTAATGCTTTCATTTATCTTTGAATTAATTTAGCAAGCATTTTAATTTGGAGAGACTCCTTAAATTTACATGGCTTACTGTTTTGATAGGCTGTGGTTGTTAATGAGTTGGTTTTCGTTTTCTCTAATAATCTAAGGTAGTGGTTTCGTTATCCTGCCTTTACAATTTTTCTGGAGTCAAGAAATTGCTCCATGCACTGGGATGCTGAAAAATGAGAACCTTGATTGGTTATGGGTTTGTTTGTTTTAGTGCAGCCAGAATTGGTTTTTGAAGACGTTATGGCTCTGTCCACAAATTTTTCCAGGGATCCTCCGTGTGGTGACTTCTGTTTAAATATCTTTTGTCTGTGTCAGGCTCCTTATCTTTCAGACAGGATCAGTATGGGATAGCTGCATTTTAGGTTCTCATAAGAGAATAAGGTCCAGCACTTGTCATTACTCAACACTTTGCCAAACCTCAGGTGAGAGAAGCATAGTGGGTGGACAGCAACCCGGTAGACGTGACATCCATCCATTACTCCATTGCTCAAAAAATCCATCTGCGTTGTAAGGCAGACAGTAAAGAGCTTTAAGTGTACCTGGGCCATTTTATATATATTATCCACCGTAAATTGACATTTTTTTCCTGGAACATATTTCTTTTTTTTCATGTAAATAATTCCAAAAGAAATAAAAAAAATAGAGTTATGCAAATTATGTTTGTATTTACCATCAGGATGCTGTTGAGGGTGTCGTTCATTCCATTTCCTAGTGCTCTCTTTTTTTGAGGACTCAGAGATTTCTCTCTGATCCAAGAATAATTATCTTACTCCTCGGAAATGTATTTCTACCTTCTGAATGCTGTGAATCTTATGACATGTTTACATCTCTTCAATGGTTGGTAGAAAATTCAGAGAAAAATTTGCAGCTCATTTTTAGCCTGAGGCATGAATCCAAGGCTCTTTTTTTTTGGGCATTAATCTCATACATGGTTTTATTTGATTTTTCTTGTTCTTATTTTTTCACCTATTTTTACTACTTCTCATTTTTTGAGTACTAAATTTTAAGACACTATATGCAGGAACATTTAAAAAATGCAGACAACAAATGAAAAGGAAAAAATGAAAAAGTCAATTAAAATACCAACAGCAGAAATACTATCAACATTGTTACTGTGTATCTCCTTCTCATTGTATCTATTCATCTATCTACAGATACATGTGAATGTAAACTAATCTTGTACATATCTTTGTAAACTTTTTTTTTTTACTTAAGAATCAGTTACAAATTCCCACTTATGGCTATATGGCATTGGATTTTATAAATGTGTTATGATTTATTTAAATAATCTTCTAGTATTGGGCATTTGAGTTGTTTCTAAGTTTTTTTTTTGCCATAAAAACAAGGACTGTCTAAACTCCCTTTGTGCTAACTTTTTGAATACTTTTGGCCACGAGCACGTTCTTATATCAATAGTCCCTAACCCTGACTGTGCATTAAAATCATCGACTTAATAATATATCTTTCATCTTTGATATCAAACTTAAATGCCACCTTTTTTAGAGGGACTTTCTAGGGAAGCCTAAGCTCCTAACCTAGAAACAAGTATTTATGTCTTCCAATGGGTTTCCATAGATTTTTATATGTCCTCGAGAGACATCAAACTCTTTTGGTTTTTTAACTGATCTATTTCAATAACCATGTATGGTATTAAAAATGATTTTTAACCAGTAACTTTGGACTGTTATCAGGAGATATCAGTCCCTGGAGAAGGACATCATGGTTGGTAAAGTAGAGGGTCACAGAAAAAAAGGAAGACCCTCAAAGAGATAGATTTACACAGTGGCTGCGACAATGGGCTCAAGCATAACAACAATCGTGAGGATGGCTCAAGACTGGGCAGTGCTTTGTTCTGTTGTACGTGGGGTCCGCTATGAGTCGGAACTGACTTGATGACACCTCGATGGCACTAGTTTTTTTTTTTTTTTTAACAACACAATAACAATGTGAATCAAAATATCATACTACGACATTAAAGCAATGCACTGAGTTCTGCTTCCCCTGTTGATGTTGTTGTTAGGTGCTGTCGGGTCCGTTCCGACTCATAGCAACCCTATGCACAACAGAATGAAATACTGCCCGGTCCTGCACCATCCTTACAATTGTTCTTTTGCTTGAGCTCGTTGTTGCAGCCAATATGTCAATCCACTTCGTTGAGGGTCTTCCTCTTTTCCGCTGACCCTGTACTCTGCCAAGCGTGATGTCCTTCTCCAGGGACTGATGCCTCCTGACAACATGTCCAAAGTATGTGAGATGCAGTCTCACCATCCTTGCTTCTAAGGAGCGCTCTGGTTGTACTTCTGAGACAGATTTGTTCGTTCCTTAGGCAGTCCATGGTATATTCAATATTCTTTGCCAACACCACAATTCAAAGGCGTCAACACTTCTTCAGTCTTCCTTATTCTTTGTCCAGTTTTCACATGCATATGATGTGATTGAAAATACCATGTCTTGTGGTCAGGTGCACCTTAGACTTCAGGGTGACATCTTTGCTCTTCAACACTTTGAAGAGGTCCTTTGCAGCAGATTTGCCCAATGCTACGCGTCTTTTGATTTCTTGACTGCTGCTTCCATGGCTGTTGATTGTGGATCCAAGTAAAATGAAATCCTTGACAACTTCAATCTTTTCTCCATTTATCATGATGTTGCTCATTGGACCAGTTGTGAGGATTTTTATTTTCTTTATGTTGAGGTGTAATCCATACTGAAGGCTGTGGTCTTTGATCTTCATTAGTAAGTGCTTCAAGTCCTCTTCACTTTCAGCAAGCAAGGTTGTGTCATCTGCAGAATGCAGGTTGTTAATGAGTCTCCCTCCAGCTTCTCATATTATTTGTTCAGCATACAGATTATATAGGTATGGTGAAAGAATACAACCCTGATGCACACCTTTCCTGACTTTAAACCAATCAGTATCCCCTCGTTCTGTCCAAGCAACTGCCTCCTGACCTATGTAAAGCTTCCTCATGAGCACAATTAAGTGTTCTGGAATTCCCATTCTTCACAGTGTTATCCATAATTTGTTATGATCCACACAGTCAAATGCCTTTGCATAATCAATAAAATACAGGTAAACATCCTTCTGGTAGTCTCTGCTTTCAGCCAGGATCCATCTGACAGCAGCAATGATATCCCTGGTTCCACGGCCTCTTCTGAAACTGGCCTGAATTTCTGGCAGCTGCCTGTTGATATACTGCTACAGCCATTTTTTAATGATCTTCAGCTGATTTTTGTTTGCATGTGATATTAATGATATTATACTATAATTTCCACATTTGGTTGGATCACCTTTCTTGGGGATAGGCATAAATATGGATCTCTTCCGATCAGTTGGCCAGGAAGCTGTCTTCCATATTTCTTGGCATAGATGAGAAAGCACTTCCAGCACTGCATCTGTTTGTTGAAACATTTCAATTGATATTCCATCAATTCCTGGAGCCTTGTTTTTCGCCAATGCCTTCAGAGCAGCTTGGACTTCTTCCTTCAGTACCATCAGTTCTTGATCATATGCCACCTCTTGAAATGGTTGAATAGCGACTAATTCTTTTTGGTATAATGACTCTGTGTATTTCTTCCATCTTCTTTTGATGCTTCCTGCATCTTATAATATTTTCCCCATGGAATCCTTCACTATTGCAACTCGAGGCTTGAATTTTTTCTTTAGTTCTTTCAGCTTGAGAAATGCTGAGCATGTTCTTCCCTTTTGGTTTTCCATCTCCAGCTCTTTGCACATGTCATAATACTTTGTCTTCTCAAGAGGCCCTTTGAAATCTTCAGTTCTTTTACTTCATTAATTCTTCCTTTTGCTTTAGCTGCTCGATGCTCAAGAGCAAGTTTCAGAGTCTCCTCTGACAGCCCCCTTGGTCTTTTCTTTCTTTCCTGTCTTTTCAGTGACCTCTTGCTTTCTTCATGGATGATGTCCTTGATGTCCTGCCACAACTCGTCTGGTCTGTGTTCAATGCGTCAAATCTGTTCTTGAGATGGTCTCTAAATTCAGGTGGGATACACTCAAGGCCATATTTTGTCTGATTTTCTTCAGTTTCTGCTTGAACTTGTTATATGAGCAATTGATGGTCTGTCCCACAGTTGGCCCCTGGCCTTGTTCTGACTGATGATATTGAGCTTTTCCATCGTCTCTTTCCACAGATGTAGTCAATTTGGTTTCTTTGTATTCCATCTGGTGAGGTCCATGTGTATAGTTGCCGTTTATGTTGGTGAAAGAAGGTATTTGCAATGAAGAAGTCGCTGGTCTTGCCAAATTCTATCATTCGATCTCTGGCATTGTTTCTCTCTCTTAGGCCATATTTTCCAACTACTAATCCTTCTTCTTTGTTTCCAACTTTCACATTCCAATCACCAGTAATTATCAATGCATCTTGATTGCATGTTCGATCAATTTCAGAACCCAGCAGCTGATAAAAATCTTCTATTTCTTCATCTTTGGCCCTAGTGGTTGGTGCGTAAATTTGAATAATAGTCGTATTAACTGGTCTTCCTTGTAGGCGTAGGCATATTATCTTATCACTGACAGGGTTGTACTTCAGGATAGATCTTGAAACGTTGTTTTTGACGATGAATGCAACACCATTCCTCTTCGAGTTGCCGTTCCCAGCATAGTAGACTATATGATTGTCGGATTCAAAATGGCCAATACCAGTCCATTTCAGCTCACTAATGCCTAGGATATCGATGTTTATGTGTTCCATTTCATTTTTGACGATTTCCAATCTTCCTAGATTCATGCTTCGTACATTGCAGGTTCCGATTATTAGTGGATGTTTGCAGCTGTTTCTTCTCATTTTGAGTCGTGCCACATCTGCAAATGAAGGTCCTGAAAGCTTTACTCCACCCATGTCATTAAGGTGGACTCTACTTTGAGGAGGCAGCTCTTCCCCAGTCATCTTTTGAGTGCCTTCTAACCTGGGGAGCTCATCTTCCAGCACTATATCAGACAATGTTCTGCTGCTATTCATAAGGTTTTCACTGGCTAATGTTTTTCAGAAGTAGACTGCCCAGTCCTTCTTCCTAGTCTGTCTTAGCCTGCGAACTCAGCTGAAACCTCTCCTCCATGGGTGACCCTGCTGGTATCTGAATACGGGTGGCATAGCTTCCAGCATCACAGCAACACACAAGCCCCCACAAACTGACAGACACGTGGGGGCTGCTTCCCCTAAGAATGTGTAAAACCCCAAGAAAATGTCATTCTCAATCTAACAGTAAGAAAAAGCTGGATAATCTACAAAATTCTAACCACTTTTCTGAGTTCATCAGAGAGCTGAGGCCCAAGGACAACCAAATGGACTAAATTCAAATGAGGGGCAAGCCGTTCCAAGGAGAGATGAGACAAATGGCTTGCTTTTCCTTTGCAAGATCGTGGGAGCAGAGGCAGCCACCAAAGAAATGGGTAAGAAGAAATCAACTAAATGATAATATATTCTAAAAGCCAAGTGTGGGCTGGTGTTCCTCTTTGGAATAACTGGAAACCCCAGGCACAAGGTGAGTTCTTATCCAGTTCTAAGCTTTTTTCAATGGCTTTTACCAAGTGCTCAAGATTGGGCTGAAGCTGCACAGGCAGGGTGTGATCTGGGTGGAAGTGGAGGAAAGCCGTGGAACACAGCTCCCTTCCCTAGACCGTTCACTCCTAGGGAAGGTCATGCAACATGCCTACCCCTAGGACCTAGTCATTGATCCATTGCTTTTGTGGGAGGTGTAGAAGCTAAAACCATGGGCCCTTGAAAGGCAGAAAGCCATGCAAGGATCTTAGAGCTATATACAGCAAAGTCCTTCTGCCTCTGGGGTGAGAAAAAAAAAATTGGGGGGGAGGGGCAGGAAAGTCTCTCTGGATGAAAATCTACCATGGATATAAGAAAGAGTTTTATTACCATGGGAAGGAGGAGCAGGGATGCTGAGAAAGCCCCACACCTAGTGTCCAGATACACAAGCTGGACTAAGAGGGTTGAGAATCCCGCTGTATCCACTACAAGGCTAACACTAGATAATAAGCAACAAATACCAGATAATAAGCAACAGTACATAGTCTTTCACTGGGGAAGGGACAAGAGCATGGAAAGAAACCAACTGGGTGGTGCAGGCATGCAGGGACTGCTGAATGCTGAGAGGGGGCAGGGGCATTTAGAAAAACCTTCTGGTGCACTGGATCTCACTTTTGAGAATAAAATAATAGCAGCCCACAGCAAAGACTACAAAGTCTGGGATCCATGTGAGACAATGATAGCAACAGCAAAACCCAAACCCAGCTTGGCTCCTGAATAGATTGACTTAGACCCCCTTCCCATCTACACAGACACACACCCACACACATGCACATGTACACACATATGCATGTGTGTTAACAGCCTGAAGGAAAAGGCATGCCCATGTCCAGGCTTAAGTACATCTTGGCTTAGTCTCTACTGGCTGTCTACACACCAAAGCTGGCATTCTATAAAAGATTAGAACATACTCAAAAAAAGGGAAAGATTAAAAAAAAAACAGATGGAGATACAGTGGAACTATCATACCAAAAACCCATTACCATAGAGTCGATCCTAACTTGTAGCAACCCTATAGAACAGACTAGAACTGCCCCATAGGGTTTCCAAAGAGTAGTTGGTGGATTTGAACTGCTGACTTTTGGTTAGCAGCCAAACACTTAACCACTGTGCCACCAGGGCTCTGGAACTATCATACCAAAAACCAAACCCAGTGCCATCGAGTCGATTCTGACTCACAGAGACCCTATAGGACACGGTAGAACTGCCCCACAGAGTTTCCAAGGAGTGCCTGGCGGATTTGAACTGCTGACCTTTTGGTTAGCAGCCATAACACTTAACCACTATACCACCAGGGGTTCCGGAACTATCATATGGGGACTTAAAATACCTATGATTGATATGTTAAGATATCTAGCAGAAAAGGTAGACAAAAATGTATAAACACTTCAAAAGTTTTGGTATAGACAAACAAGTCACTTGCAAATTCTAGAAGCAAAATGCATAGTATCTGAAATAAGGAATTCATTTCATGGGTTCATTAGCAGACTGGACACAGCTGAGGGAAGAATACATGACTATGAAGACAGGTCAATGGAAATTAGCCAAATGGAAACATAATGAGAAAAAAAAAATTGGGAGGAGGAGAAGAACAGAGCATACTAAACCTGTGGGACAATATCAAATGGTTTAACATATGTATATCTGGAGTCCCAGAATAAAAAGACAGAGTGACTGGGATTAAAAAAAAAAAAAAAATTGAAGAGATAACGGCCAAGAGTTTCCCAAAATTAAAGAAAAAGCATAAACCATGGATCCATTAATTTTAAAGAATGCTTAGCAGGATAAATACTAAGCAAATCAGACCTAAGCGCATTATACCTGAGGCATTAAAACCCATAGCCAAAGGGAAAATCTTTCAGGCGTCCAGAGGGAAAGAAACATTACATATAGTGAAACAAAGGTACCAATTAAATCATGTTTCCTTTGAGAAATCACGTAAGCCAGAACGCAGTGGGGTGGTATCTTTAAGTACAGAAAGAGAAAGCCCTAATATTATACCCAGCAAAAATATCTTTAAAAAAGGTGTGCCTTGAGCATTATGCTCTTTTAAGAACTATCTATATGGGATCCAACTGACAACAGCAACTCAAAAGATTCAATAGGAACTTTAGGGTGCAGTGAGTTTATTAACGTGGGAGGAAAAACTCAGAAAAGGAGGGTGAGAATGGCCACATAACCTGAAGAATGTAATCTGTGTCACTAAATTGTACATATAGAAACCATTGAATTGGTGTATGTTTTGCTGTGTATATTCTCAATGACAGCAAAATAAATAAAATTTAGGAAAGAGTGTGTAAAACAAAGCCTTTTTTCCTTCTCTTTTTAGATAAACAAAAGTTGAGAAAATGTACTGCTAGCAGAGCCAGGCTACAAGAAATGTTGACAGAAGTTCTTCAGGCAGGACAATTGTATCACAGATGCAAATTTGGGTCTACACAAAGGAATGACGAGTATCAGAAATGGTGCAAATGTAGGTGTTTAAGCATTTAACGGAATGTTTCAAATAATCTAAGAAACTGAACTTGAAATTAAATTGGATGTCCAAGAAGATTGTCATTAAATGAGTTTGCTAGCTATCGATGTTTAAATATTGGGGAAAATTAATATTTTAAATGCCTTAGTTTTATTTGGAGCCCTGGTGGCATAGTAGTTAAGAGCTATGGCTGCTAAACAAAAAGTTGGCAGTTCAAATCCACCAGCTGCTCCTTGGAAACCCTATGGGGCAGTTCTACTCTGTCCTACAGGGCTGCTGTGAATCAGAATTGACTCGACCGCAACACGTTCAATGGGTTTTAAGTTTTATTAATTGATTATATAAGTAGTATGTGAATATTTAATGGAATATAGTTTGTTCAGTATATAAAAATATTTTTGCTTAATAAATGTATAATAAATAGTTTAACTATTAAACTAAACAAAACCAAACAAGAAGTACAGTCTAGACCTACTGAACCTGAATCCTCGTATTCAGTGTTTTAATATAAGTTAAATAAGATAACATAATTTTAATGTCCGCAGAGGTTAATAACTACTGTACCAGGCTGTGAGCCCACGGAAAGGACCTACAATGAAATCTGTGAGAGCTGGAACTCGACAGGACTGCCCTGACAGGGTGTGGTTTTAACCACTTATCTATTGATCTTGTAGTGGAAAATATTTGAGTTCTGCTTCTTTGACAGGTTCCTTACACAGGTTCCGGCTTTCACAGATTTTACTCGATTTTGATATTCACAGAGCTTGGCACTTACTAGTTATTTGTGAATGAATCAACAAAGAAAGGAAAGAATTTTGGGAAAAAGAAAACCACCCATTGCTGTCATTTTGAATGCAAGTAATTAAAGTCAACCTATCCCAACCCTTAGAATTCTTATATTCTCCTCCACCGCCAATTATTTCATTTAAGCATATTGGGAACTCTAAATTGTCAATCCTGACGGTTCTTCTTTTTTTAATTTTTATGTGCTGTTCGAAAAGCAATGTGTGTTTGTGGGTGTATGTGTGTGTGCATGGGTGTGGATGTTAGTTGTGTAAGAAATCATGTTAAGGAGGATGTATAGGTTGATATAGCCCCTTGGTGGTGCAACATTTAATGTGCTCACTGCTAACTGGAAGGTTGAAAGTACAAGTCCACACAGAGGTGCCTCAGAAGAAAGGCTTGGCCACCTAATTCTGAAATATCAGCCACTGAAAACCCTGTGGAACATAGTTCTACTCTGAAACACAAGGGGTTACCTTCAGTCAGAACTGACTAAGAAGCAACTTCTTTTTTTATGTAATGCCTGCCTGAGGAATCAATGTTTGTTTTCGAGCTTATGAGCAGCTAGTGTGACCTTTGAAAGATGACCTTAATAAGGAGATTTTCCTTTCCCTGCCCTGTAGTTGTATATACTGCTGTGACCCAAGGTGACAGCATCTTCACTTCAATGCCATCATTTGTCCCAGAGGCAATTTTTGCTTTAGTTCCCCCAGCTGACATTGGAATAGACTCACTGATGTTTTATTCATGAAAGTAGATCTTGTGACTATAGCTCCCAATACACCAGAGAGACAAAAATATCACTAGCATTGCACCTAAACTAATCTGTAGTTGTGTAACAAATTGACTCATAAATTAAATTTTCACTGCCAATGTATGCTCAACTCTGTAATCATACCCCAGTATGGAATTCTGCTAAAGTAATTAGTTTAGCTCAGATTTGCTCATCAAAGATCACTGAAAATTGAAAAATATAGGAACTTTCTTTCTTACAGGAGACCTGGTGGTACAGTGGTTAAGCGCTAGGCTGCAAACCAAAAGGCCGGCAGTTCGAATCCACCAGGCGCTCCTTGGAAACTCTATGGGGCAGTTCTACTCTGTCCTCTAGGGTCACTGTGAGTCAGAATCGACTCGACGGCAGTGGGTTTGGGTTTTAGTTATTGAGAAGTCACCCTTGTGCTAAAAAACTTTCTATTTTCCATGTGATTGATCTTTTGTGTGGTGGGGAAGCCCTACCTGGAACAGTGGTTACAAATATCATACCCTTTCATCTTTGGTTTCATCCTGTGAAAGAAAGAAGAATTGGGCTATTTTACCAGCTGTTGTGAACTGCTCAAACTTCCCCTGGGGAGGAAAACCAGTTGCTTTCAAAGCTCTGAAGATTATCAAAAATGGTTCCAGGCTCAAGAAACTAAATAAGAGGCAGCATGGACTTTAAAAGTCTGCACTGGGGCCTCAGATGAAGTTTTAGCCAGCGTGCAAATCACAATCTGTGGAAAATACAGACAAACTCAGAAATAACACAAGTAAATTTAGCCTGAGTGGAGGAGGTGGTCAAGAGCTCGGCTGCTAACCAAAAGGCCAGTAGTTCGTATCCACCAGCTGCTCCTTGGAAACCTTATGGGGCAGCTCTACTCTGTCCTAGCGGGTCCCTATGAGTGGGAATTGATTTGATGGCAACGTTTTTTTTCTTTTTTTTGGTAGGAATGCCATGCACTGTCTGGATGAAATCAGACTGAAATAAAATATTCATAGTTATTTCCAGAATTTGTGAACTTGCACGTTAAAAATAGGATTTACAGATTGATCCATTAGATTTGGAGCCCTGGTGGTACAGTGGTTAAGAGCTAGGCTGCTAACCAAAAGATTGGCAGTTCAAATCCACCAGCCATTCCTTGGCAACACCATGGGGGAGTTTACTCTGTCCTGTAGCATTGCTATGAGTCAGGATAGACTCGACTGCAACAGGTTTGCTTTGGCATTAGATTTGCTAATATGGGCTCTATCTTAGGCTTGCTGTTAAATCTCTGTTTACAGGTCCTTGTTTTTACAACAGTCTCCATCTTACCTTTGGAATTCCGGACTTGCCTCTTCGAATCTCTACTGCATGCTCAAAAAAAAAAAAAAAAGAAGGAAGAAGGAAAGAAAATAAAACAAGAAAAACAAAAGAAGGAAAAAAGAAAGAAAATAAAACAAGAAAAACAAAATTAACCTAAGACATTGTTTTCACGATAATGTTCCATGGTATACAGGTCCCCAGATGGTCTCCAATCGCCCTGGTAGCCATACCATCGGGTTGTTCCTTCCTCACATTGAATTGGGTTTGTTCTGTATGCCCAAAAGCAAGCATACAGCAGAAGTGATGGCATGTTACTTCTAAAAGTAGGTTTTAAGACACTTTGGTTTCCTCTTGGGTATACTGTCTTTGTCCCCATTTTTATCTATCATTGCCTCCTCTGGGGAAGCCTGTTGCCATGTAGTGAAGAAGCTCAGCTAACCTATGGAGAGGCCCACACTGCAAGTTACTGAGGCCTCCCAAAAACCACCTGAGTGAGCTTGGAAGCAGATCCTTCAAGCCTTGAGATGAAACTGCAACCCCAGCTGACAGCTGGCTGCAACCTCATGAGACATCCTGAGCCAGAACCATCCAGCTAAGCCACTCCTTAATTCCTCACTGCCAAAAAATGGTGAGATAACAAATATGTATTGTTTTGAGCCACTAAGTTTGGAGTAATTTATAATATGTAACTAACATAAATTTCTCAAAAAAGAAAACAAACAAGCAAACAAAAAACCCCTTCAATTGGCTCCTTATTTCCAACTTTTGCAACATAAAAACTCTCTGCCTACTTTCTTGCCCCTCAACATTTTGGCCTTAGCCAGCTTTCCTAATCTGCTTTCTTATTTCCCCCGCATCAGCTCTATGTATTTGCCAACCTAGAATGATTTCCTTTCAACAGCTACTGGCTCCAACCTAGTTAAATTTATGCATATCCATCCTCCATGTGGCAACTCTGGTGGCGTAGTGGTGAAGTGCATGGCTGCTAACCAAAAAGTCAGCAGTTCAAATCCACCAGGTGCTCCTTGGAAACTCTGTGGGGCAGTTCTACACTGTCCTAGAGGGTCACTATGAGTTAATTAAATTTTTCCATATCCCTCCCCCATGTAAAAATATCCATTCCTCCCATTTTCCTTATTTAAATACTGTCTTTCCTTTAAAATCAACATCCTTCTTGAATCCTTCCAGGATCAAACCAGCTTGTCCTAAAGACTTTCATGTCTGACTCTACAGCAGTTAGAAATTAATAGCATACAGTCAGCCTTAAGACTATATTTTAAATTGTTAAAAGCTGCTCATAGTCTATTTTATAACACTTCATGCTGAACTGAGTGTTTAACTTAATAGAAGTAAGGGAAGAGCAACTCTTCGTTTTCATTACGATTAAACTACAGAGGGAATATGTAAAACCCACAGGAAATACCCTGAACTTTCTTTTTAAAAGCTTTGATTGTCTTTAACCTAAAGCATTTTCAGTACAGTGTGCAAGAACTGGTTGTGAGCCCCTCCACTAGACATGAGATACTTCAATTCAGGAACATCTTATGCATCTTTGTATTTCCTGAGTCTAGCACAGTGCCTGGCATAGACTAGTTGCTCAATAAGTTTTATTGATCTGGAGTGCTTGCTGAAGCTGTTAATAACTTATGAAATAGCTGTAGGGAAAAGAAGCAAGTCAGGGTTGTATTTAGTCTGCAAATTGAATAATCGATGTCTACATAGTGAAGAGTAATCTATGCTTTATATTAATGTACCTGTCAGTGATCTTTACGGGATAATTGATTGCTTTTATAAATATCCTGGAGTTATGTGAGGCATTCCTGTGTTTACACTTGACAAATAAAGAACATGAGGTGTTAAGTGACATAGTAATACTCACAAAGCATGCAAACACATACCTGAATAAATAAAAATAAGTATCTTACAGGCTCGCCATTCATTCTTATGCTCTTGCTTGTACTAGAAATGTGATTGGTGCATTCTTTTAGCTGCTTTAAAACCCGTACTGTGGCATTCAAGGCCTTTCAGGTATGGATTCTTAGCTACCATTCCAGTTTTATCTCCCAACAAAACTGGACCTCTTCAGATTTTATTACATGCCTCACAATTAAGATTGGCAGATTTAACAAATAAACATGCAGGACACCCAGTTAAATTTGAATTTCACATGAACAATGAATAGCTTTTTTAGTATATGTCCCATGCAATATTTATGATATACTTTTTTCCTAAGATAGATCATTTGTTGTTTATCTGAAATTTAAATTTAATTATATAATCCTGTATTTTATCCAACAACTCTACTGATATTTGTGTTCTGTCTATCTTTCAATTTTTTCTCCATCTTTGCATTGAAATCATACCCATCATTCAAGGTCAAGCTAAAAGGTCACCTCCCTTATGAATAGTTTACTGATCGTTCAGGAACAATGTGAAGTTTTTCATCTCTGTGCATCCATAAAATTTGTGTATTTTGGAGAATTTAGGAATAACAGAAAAAGATTGTCCTCTGAGGGTCAAGCCTTGAAATCAATACACAGCAGGGGAATTTGGTTACCCATGAAATGTTGGCCTAAATTATTGAACATGAAGTCTGATAAAGAACTTTCTATAATATGGTGATAAGATAGTCTATATTACCTTATGCAAACATTTGATTAGCCTGCAAATGTGGTACACAGCATTTGTCACCTCACCTTTTGCTTAACAGAAGTTGGTTGTATTTTTTCCCCCTCTAAACTATTTATTGAAATTATATAAGTTAATTAAACATTATGTAATCCAATGAAATTTGAGAGTGACTTGTTATTTCTATAAAAACTAAAAGCAGCGCTTCAAAAGTCTCCATAAAGGTACGTTGCTTAAATACATTGTTGAATTTTGTGGGGAATTAAAATCAATCAAACAAAAAACACTGTAAAAGGTTAAGAAAAGAATAACAACAAAAATCATGAAGACTTTTATACTCAAACAGCTTCAAATGTATGTAAGTTCTTGATTCATTTTAAAGGAGCCGATACTAGATATGTAGGTGACATGCTATAAATACATGTGAGGAAAAGGAAACGGAGCTCCCATTATAATTCACATACTCAAAAAAAAAAAAAAAAGGCCTGTTAAAATGTTGATAGTAAATATGTATTATTTGAATCCATTTTTTTCAGATCACTAACTACTAGCCCCTGTCACATCAAATAAGAGGCACAAAAGTTAAATTATTTATGAGCGTTTAGTCTTATCTGGGCAGAAGAAATCTTAATTTATGTACCGTTAAGTGTTTCTGTTGTGAGGTTTATCCTCCTACCAAAGACTCTCTAGCTCTTGAACTCTCTCACGCCATCTTATGTGAAGGCCTCTGGATCAATTCACCTAAATTCCTTTGTCTTTCATTCTATTTAACAAAGAAGTCTTTTATTTGATTTTGATTTGACCTACTACCTAACCTTCCTAACCTTCTTGCCAAGAGAGGTTATGGCAAAGGCCCATGACGTAGATTTTGAGTTTTGTAATTTTCTGAAATTTATCTCACACTCTAAGTTAAGGAACTGACTTTCTAATGTCTATCTCAGTGTGTGTTTTGGGGGCTGGGGATGGGCGAGTGTTTATCTCACCAGTTCTGATCTGTCTTTGAGAAGAGTTCCTGGGTGGTGCAGTTAACATGCTCAGTTCTATACTGAAAGGTTGGAGGTTCAAGTTGGCCCAGAGGTGCCTCGGAAGAAAGTCCTAGAAATCTACTTCTGAAAAATCAGCCATGGAAAACTACATGGAGCACGGTTTTACTCTGACACACATGGGGTCGCCACGAGTCGTAAACCATTCGACAGCAACTGGTTACCGGTCGTTCAGAAAAAGGAAACAGATCCTGCAACTTATCAACCTGTCTGAAATGCCCCTGCTTCTCACCATCTTCAGCATCCTTCCCCTTAAATAACACACAGTCCTCCACAATACTACCCGACGGATATGTCTTTTATAGTCATGCTCATAAATGGTTTCGATGTCTAATTACAGTGTATACATTGCATCTCCCCTGCTGTGGTGTGAAGTACTTGAGGGCAGGGATGCATGTCTTGCATACCCTTCTATGCCTCATAAACCCAGCAGGGTGCCTGGCACATAGGAAGTTGCACGTGGAATGTATTTGAGTTAAGCTGAAACCATCGGCTTCTTGGTGCCCACAATCTAGCACCTCAGGCAGGAGACACTGCCCTAGGCTTCAGCACAGATAAACAGTCACAGCTTTGCTGGAGAAGGGAAACAGTTCTCTTTGGCATGCTGTAAAGAGAATCTCCCCACCCCCTACATACTGTCCTGTTAAAATGAAACACTTTTCCCTGTGGGGACAGAGACCAGCAAAGCAGCATACTTAATTCTAAGACAGTGGTGGCCGCCCTTGGACCATCTTTCCCCTGGAAGCTTGCCTCTTCTCTCCAGAAGAACAGGTGAGATTTTAAAACAGAAATGAAAGTAAATGCAAGAGGCAGAATGACTTGGGGGTCTGCCTTTTGTCTGCCAAGCAGTTATTTTTGTTTCTATTGGGGAAATGATATGCTGGCCAGGATTTATTTACGTAGCGCTAGCATGAAAGTATAATTGTTGTTATAAACAAGCAGGGGCACCTATTCATATTAGAATGTATACATACAAGAGCTTTGCGGAGCTACGCTAGCTAATTCAGATGTAAAGTCTCTCTCTCTCTCTTTCTCTCTTCTCCACTCTTGGGTTCTGTTACCTGATGGTAGAGTCACCTGCCACAATGGGAAAATTACCCTAACATTTCCAAGGCTTTCCCCCGGAACACTATTTCAGATGGTTTCCCTTAAGTTCAAGAGCTTAAATCTACGTTTAGACCCTTTTATGTTTGATTTAGTGCCTTCTTCATTCTCATAGCTCTTCTTTTCTCCTCTTTCTCTAGTTTTATGTATTTTCTACCACAACTTTTATTCCTGTTTGCCAATTCTAAAGCACGCCCTTTTGTGGATGTAGTAAATCTTTTTGTTTCTTCTTGGGTAAACTACTGACTTAATATATTTTCAATATCCCTGCCTACTGCTTCATTTCTCTCTATACCCAAACTTCCTTATTTTTACTTCTTTTTTTTTTTTATCAACTTCTGTGCTTTTTTTTTATTCATTTCAATTTAAATTACAAGTAAAATTTGAATGACTTCCTACTCTATACGTTTTAGTAAAAGTTAATCTTAACCAGTATTTCCTAAGTCTAAAGTTTTCAATGAAAACAAAATTGGGTATGAACATACATATATTTATTGAATGGGCTTTTGCTCTCTAACATCAGAAGAGCACGTGGAAAAAATTTTAAGTATCTTTCATTCTGAATTTCTGTCAGTGGTCCTCCAACTACTGCATACACTTGATTCATTTAGGATAACCTGTCACAGTGCAGACTCCTGGGTCCCCAAACCACAGATTTTGAATCAGTAGGTAGGTCTGAGGTGGACTCCAGAACTAATTTTTCCTTAGCCAACATCTCAGGTAATTTTGATGCATACATGCCTTAAAAACATTAATTCTACAATACCCAGGAGAAATATTCTGTACTAAAAAGTCTGAAACTTTCAGTGAGTATTCTTTGTAGTGTTCTTCTGCAAGATTATCTCCATTTTGTTTCTATGTAAAATATTTATAAAATAAACAAAAATCAGTTGCAGTAGAGCTGGCTCCTATTCATGGAAACCCCATGTGTGTTGGAGTAGAACTGTGCTCCATACAGTTTTTTTTAAAGTAGATTGCCAGGGCTTTCTTCCAAGGCACTTCTGGGTGGGCTCAAAGTGTCAGTCTTTCGGTTAGCAGCTTAGCCATTTGTGCCACCCAGAGGCTCCAAATTTTTATAGAGCTCTGGGAATCTGAGGCAAGGTTTTGAAAGAGGTGAGTTTATTCGTATAATCATTTGGAAAGCATTTACTAAGTGCCTTTATGGGCTAAGCCTTGGGGATATAGTGGCCAAACAAAGGAGGCAAAAATCTCTACTTTCATGGAGCTTTAGTGAATGGCAGAAAATAAGCAAGATAAATGACTAACATTCATAATACCTTAGCTGGTGATAAAAGCCAAGGAGAATAAAATGGGTTAGAAAAGTCGTGTAGTGGGGGTGGAAACTTTAGATAGGGAGGCCAGAAAAGTCTCCCTGGGAAAGTGACATTAGGGTTAACCCTGGAAGAAGTGAGTTTATAGTCTTCAAATCAAAGATGGTATTCAAAATACTTAGGAAAAAACAAGATCTGAGCAAGGCAGGGAGGCCTGGTTGGCATAGTGGTTAAGAGCTCAGCTGCTAACCAAAAGATCAGCAGTTCAAACCCACCAGCTGCTCCTTGGAAACCCTATGGGGCAGTTCTACTGTGTCCCGTAGGGTTGCTGAGTTGGAGTTGATTTGACAGTAATGGGTTTGGGTGAGGCAGGGACCTCTCTGACAAATCAGGATGGGAGTCCATCCTCCAATTCACAGGATATTTTCTCTGGCTGTCTCATCCCTGCCCCAGAGCCTGGTTTCTCATTGTATCTGGTTTCTTTAGTTGTAAGTGAAAGATTTGCTGAGGCTATCATCATGTAGCTCCCAAAACAAGTAGGAAGCCAGGTGAACAGAACAAGGCTCAGAAACAAAGGACAACTTGACCATCTCACTAGAACCCTGCGTCTTGAAGAAGCAAATATAACCATTGCTTCACAGTTTGTGAGGCACTTGACTCTGTATCCAAAATGCAAGGACAGACAGTCGACAGCCTGATTGTCTGTGCTTAGTTCACATGACCATTCCTTGGCCATACCAGGGTGCAGAATTCTTCTTAGAAGCAAAGATGGTGAGACTACATCTCACATATTTTGAACATGTTATCAGGAGGGATCAGTCCCTGGAGAAGGACAACAAGCTTAGTAGAGTAGAGGGTCAGCGAAAAAGAGGAAGACTCTCAACGAAAGGGATTGACACAGTGATGCAACAATGGGCTCCAGCCTAACAATGATTGTGAGTATGAGGCAGGACCAGGCAGAGTTTCGTTCTGTTGTACATAGGGTCGCTACGAGTCAGAACAAACTCAATGGTACCTACCAACAACTACAACACTGGGGAGCAACAGGGAAGCCCTTGGTAGAGGCAGAACTTCTAGGCTCAGAGACCTACCCAGATCGTACACAATGTGTCAAGAGCTAATACCTACTACCATGGTTCTTCTTAGCTCCTCAGGCTCCACATCAAAAACATCTGGTTCAATTTCATTAGAACCTCTGGATTTAGAGACCCACCCAGACTCTACACAATGTAGCAGAGCTAATAGCCACTACTGTCATGATTCCTCCCAGCTCCCCAAGCTCTTCAGATCCGTTCTTTCTATAAGTGGGTTATATATACTTTTCTTACTAACAGGCTGGTGAATACATGAATTACACATGGAATGACTACTCTCATGATAAACCTCACCGAGAGAAGCTGACTGACTTGTGCAGTACATGTTCTTCAGAATTTCTTCAGCTATTAGGTGGCTTCGAAATCTGTTGCTGGCTGAATGCTAACTCAAATGATTGACAGCAAGGGAACAGAAGTCACTGAAAGGGGAGGAACAAGAAAATTGGGACTAGTTGCCTAGTTGAAAACAAAAATTAGGAAAAATAAACAAGCATATTTGAATTGTGCACCTTATGTTTCTTTTTGCCAACAAGGAATTTCATTTTTTTTTGCACAGTTTGTTTTCCATGACAGTTTTCTGATCGGAATGACCTCTCATAGACTTTGTATAAAGCCTGTTCTGGTTTCCGCAGGACTTTTTGCAGCAGTGGCATTTGCAGTAGGCGGTGAAGGCATTTCTGAAAATTTCTGTCTGGGCTGGAAAGTGACATATGCATTGACATTTCCAGTCTGAGCACAATAGCTCTTCATTAATACTGTATCATAAATGCCACTTCTGGGTCTTGGTTTTCTTTGATTTTCTCTGATTTATTCACTTCAATAATTCTCTTCTTTACAGAACCATCTTATCTTTTTTTTTATTATTTTTTAATGTTTATGGTGATAATTTTCCACAAATTGCTTTTATTGTTGTATGATATATAACTTACATATAGAAAAATGAGCTCAGTTATTATGCAATGTCTCTGTTTGAACATGGTAGGTAACTGTTCTATGAGTCAGAATTGACTCGATAGCACTGGGTTTTTTTTTTTTTTTTTTTTAACTGTTCTATGTGTTTAAAAAGGTTTTGTTTTATGTACATTCATTCCCAGCATGAGGATACAAAGGTGATGAGTCTAATCTGCAAGGTAAATGTTTCTGGGAAATGCAAATATATTTTGATTTACTAATGTTCATGATCAAAGTAGTAACTTTACTAAAAAATTATATGGAAGTGTTGAAATAAAAGAGATATATGTCATGAGTGGGTTAATTTTGCTTTCCTGCCTGAACATTAATGAGTCTTCCTATTTGAAATTTATATTCATAATCTCTGACAAATGGGCTCAAACATATCAATGATCGTGGGGATGGCGCAGGACCAGGTAGCGTTTTGTTCTGTTGTTCATGGGGTTGCCATGACTGACCTGACTCAATGGCAACTAAGAACAACAACAACCTCTGACAGGGCATGGTAGGTATTAGAAATTTTTGGAGTACCAACATGTAGATATTTGAGGTTCAGGAGGAAATTTTGTCATCTCTAAACATTCCTGTCCTCATTCTCTATGGGATCTAAGGCCCGTGAGATTCTAACTTTTGTCTTGAGCAGTGTGGTCCGCAGAATCATCTGTGATTGTTTGTTAAGATGCCAGTTACTTGAGCCTCACTCAGGACACAGTGAATCATATACATCTGGGTCTCAGTGTCTATGCTAAAAAAAAAAGTGTTCTCGGTAATAAGAGCTACTTACGAATAGTTCTTTTTTCCCCATAGCTAATGGCATTTCATGTCTAAATTTGGATAATTTCCTTTTGTCTTTAGAACACATTCTGAAAGAAACCTTAAAAACAGTACACACACCTAACTGTCTACAATTCACCATTAAGACACTCACATGTCAGTCCACCCTTTTCCTCCTGTCTGACTGGACAGTGCCTGCAGTGTCTTATAACCTGCTTAGTAAACTCTTGCCCCTCTAAGGCTAGGACTCTAACCGATTCTCTTCCTGCTACTGCATTTAGGTTCTGAAGCCCAGCTCCTTGTTATCTTTTTATTTTTCATTCTCCACCCATGCTCAGGTTAACTTCGTTACCATGAGATTCTTCAAGGCTTGGCCAAGGCGCCATACATTTTAGGAATTACTGTCCAACCTCTCAGGCTGGGCAAGGAGATTCTCCTCTGGGCCCCCACCTGTCCATTCCACTAAATCAGTTTTGTCCATATTACACTGAATTCCCAGTCAGCTCACAGAGTAGGTTCCCTTCCTAGTCGATAAGCAACTGTAGCTCAGGGGTCTTGTGTGAATGCTGCCTTCTCAGAACCCAGGAACCATCTGCACTTTATAAGTATTTGTTGCACTAAAAGAAATCCAGGCAACTCCTGTTTCTGTGCTAAAGAATCATTGTAATGACTTTTTTCTTGCTGAGTTATTTTACCATTTAATTTCTAACCTTAGCTCTTTGATCGTAACTTAACAGATTGACGAATAAAAAGACACCTAGGAACATTTTTTCTCTGACTAGATAATATTTTCTTTAGTATTTTTGAAGAATTGAGGGTTCCCCTATTTTTTAGACTTAATGAAAGTCCATAATTAAAAAAAAAATCTAATTATTGTTGAAGTTTAGTTTTCATTTTGAGTGAAGAAAATGCAACATTTTTTTATCTCAGTCAAGCCTGTGGCATGACAACAGTGGTCACTTCTTCCCCCCATTGATTGAGTTAGAGTACTGACATCTTTTGTCAATAAATTGACCTCAGGTGGGCACAATGGCATTGATAATAGTAATGTGGTAATTGGTTTGAAAACAAACACTCATTTGAGTTTTCTTGAACTCTTGTGAGCTCATGTGAGTTCACTATTCTCCAAATTCAGAGATTTGCTTTTACCTTAAAATGTCATATGTATGTCACACAAGAGACGTTGACGTTAACGCACATTTCTTCCTTCTTTGAAATGTACCTATGCTTATCCATGTGGCATCAAAATAAGAGCTTGCAAAATATTATAAATGAGTTTAAGCAATGGAAAAATATGGTTGCAAAAGTGTGCTAATTTCTTCTGCTTCTAAAACTACCAAATTATCTATCTTATTAGCTATATTTTAATAATTACATCTGCTAAACATTTAAATTAAACATTTTGACTTAGTGAGTTTTTCATGTAATTCTGATGGGAGTGGCATTGATACAAACTTTTGCAGAGAAATTTGGCAAAATGTATTAGAAGACCTAAACGTACACATTCTTTTAAGTTCCTATCTATGGGTTTACCCTAAAATGTACTCAAAGGTGGGCAATGTTTTAGATAAATACATTTATTGCAGATTTTTAAAAACAATTTTTCAAACATGAAAAAGAAAGTTCAACAGTTGACCAAATTGACCACTCAGAACAGGGATTGTGGTCATTATTGAATTTCTTTTTGCAGCTTTCCTATATATTTTTTTAAAAAATGGTTATGATGAGCCTTTATTTCCTTGGTAATCAAAAAGAAATAAAGCAACTTTACAATTTTATTTGAAAAAATATAATGAATTAACAGCTTACTCAAAACAGTGTCACTGGGGTTTTTGTCATGGTTCTGAGTACTAAAAATGTCCATAATCTACCCTGTTAAATATTGGGTCTTGACCTCATGGTTTATCCTTTAGAGTCAGCATATTTAGGCATATTTAGGTATAAAAAAAAAAAGTTTAGGTATAGCATAAATTAAATCAACAAAGGTTCTTGGAACTTATTCTCTAAGCTCTAGGAAGAATTCATAAGTCAGAAATACCCGTTCTTACAAGAAAATGCCACTCTTAGGTACCTACAAGTTATTTTTTCCGTTGCATGATATATATGTACATATTTTAATTTGTACATATAAATTGGGGAATGATGGCTGCTAGCTGCATCCATACTTCTTATGAAAGGACAATGTGTGGCAACAGGGATATACCCGGCTGTCATAACAATTTGTGAAAGAGGATACTTTTCTCTCTCTTGGTAATAATGGATAGTGAGATTGATAGGTCAGATATCTGCATTTAGATCTGGATGTCTGTCTGTCTGTCTCTATCATCTACCTGTCTATACTCTCTCTGTATCTATCTACCATCTGTCTTATCTATCTATCTATCTATCTATCTATCTATCTATCTATCTATCTATCTATCTATCTATCTATCTATCTATCTATCTATCTATCTATCTATCTATCTATCTATCTATCTATCTATCTATCTATCTATCTATCTATCTATCTATCTATCTATCTATCTATCTATCTATCTATCTATCTATCATCTATCTATCATCTATCTATCTATCTATCATCTATCTATCTAATCTGTCATCCATTTATATATCTAACTATCCACACAAGAGTTCTTGGCAAATCTCTTGAATAGAGATATTTTATAGCAATAGTGTCTTACTTAGAAGACACTATACTCTGTCAGAATTAGACGTGAAATCCTAATATATTAACCCGCTCCCTTCAAAGTTAGCTTCTTATAATGTGTGGGATAAGGATAATGTTTGTTGTCACTGAACCTGTGGAATTGGCTTTTCAGCAGTGCACTTCAGCTTGGGTCATTCTTTCCTAACTCTCTGGGGCACTGTTTACTGCTCCTCACTGGTCAGTCCAGTTTGCTCCAACCTTATCCCCTGGAATGGTGCGCCCCCTCAAAAGGAGCCAGTAAGGACATCTGCTGGAGTGAGGCTCTTCTTCACTCCACAGTGGGTAATGCAGATAAATGCGGGTTATTATTATTTTTTTTTTATTTCCTTATCAAAGAGTTGAGTTTATTAAGAGGAGGAAAGCTAAGGTATTTTCAAGGACAGAAATGTCTTTTGGTGTCCCCTCCTCCCATATACACACTATATGTATATACCTAGCTTCCTTTGCTCCCTAGTTCACATTTCTCTCAGAAAAAGAAAAAAACAAAAAACAAAAAAAAAAACGTTGCCATCGAGTCAATTCTGACTCATATCGACCCTATAGGACAGAGTAGAACTGCTCCATAGGGTTTCCAAGGAGCAGCTGGTGGATTTGAACTGCTGGCATTTTGATTAGCAGCCCAGCTCTTAACCACTGTTCCACCAGGGCGCCTTTCTTGCCAAAATGCTCCCTATTTCAAGTTGTCTTGTGTTAATCTCCAAACCATAACCAAACCCAAACCCTTTACAATCAAGTCGATTCCAACTCCTAGTGACCTATAGGACAGAGTAGAACGGACTCAGGGATTTCAAGGCTGTAAATCTTTAGGAAACAGACTGCCATACCTTTCTCCCACAGAGGAGGTGGAGGGTTCAAACTGCAGCTTTCAGTTAGCAGCTGAGCACTTAACCACTGAGCCACCAGGGCTCCTTTCAGTCTTCCATTTCCCCACGCAAGTGATCAAAACTGTTGGCCCTGGGGCTTGCACTGTGTGTGTTTCGTTTGGCTGACACCATTTTTTAAAAAAGAAGCAGCCGTCATTTCACAATAAAAAAAAAAAAAAATTTTAAGTAAAAACCCAAATTTCTGACTTTTTTGGAAAGCCCAAAATCTCTACAATAATTCCACTAGAATTGAATAGGAGCTGGGTTCTGTATATAGAGCCTCTGCTTTACTAGTTTAATTGCCTGGTCCTGAAAGGCATCTGAGTTTGAGACCTTTGCCCGAGGCTCTTCCCCTTCCCATCTATGTTAAAGTTGGAATCATCCAGTTTGTACAGCATCAGGCCTGGTAGTCACAGTGAATTTTAAAACCAAAAAACCAAGTCCAGTGCCGTCGAGTCGATTCCGACTCATAGCGACCCTGTAGGATAGAGTAGAACTGCCCCATAGAGTTTCCGAGGAGCCCCTGGAGGATTCGAACTGCTGACCCTTTGGTTAGCAGCCATAGCACTTAACCACTACACCATCAGGGTTTCCAGTGAATTTTAGATGATGTGTAAATCCAGCAAATCCTTGGACGGAAAATCAAGAACCAAAGAGAGGCGGTTTTCCCCTAGTGACTGCGATTTAGAACACACACAAACATCTCCTAAGGACTAAAATTAATTTTTAAGAAGAGCAGTACAAACCTAGTGGACAAAGGAAGCCAGTAAGCTCCATTATTTTGGGCTTCTTTATTTTATACCTTGAAGCCTCCTGAAATAGTAAAGGAGACACATTTCTATTCCAGCAGAGCTGCCATTAAATCCCGTAGGTTTCCTCAGCCTCCCTCTTGGGGCTCGTGCTGTGAGGAGAAAATTCTTCTGTCACTTTTTATTATTTTACAATATACATATGAAGGAATTTTTTTGATACCATGCAAAAATAAAGAATATGAAGTAGCCATGAGAGGACAGTAGACCATCAGTGATTGACAAAGTTATTTTGGAACTAAAAACGTTAGTCTTCAGTCATTCCCTACTCAATCTCAAAAAACGTTTACAAACAATTCTGTCAACTCTCAATAGATTCCTAGCTCCATCTTGGTATCAGTTTATATTCCAGAAATGGGCTATGATCACATGCAAAAGAAATGAACGACTTTGCCTTCCTTCAATAATCTTAGGACCCTGAAAGCCATCATAGATAGAAAGGCAATTTAATTTGCCTGAACATCACTATGTTTCTTACACCAGCTCTGAGGCATCCCTTGCTTCCATTTTCCTTCAAAGTCACCACCATGGCAATGTAATAGACCCCAAATGTCCTAAGAGTAACTAGCTGGACATTCACTGGACTCCAGTGTGTACAAGAAGGCATGAAAGGGCATGGATAGGGTCACTATAGATAAATATTTTTGGATCAGTGATCAAGGAGCCTCATTTGAGGAGGCCAAAGGGAGAAAGAGTTGAAGCACACATGACTAGTCTAAGGAACATAGACCGTTGTGAGAAAGGAGGGCATCATTTTAGTATTACAGAGGATACAATGCTTAGATTAGCTGATTTAAGACTGGCTTCTCCCGACTTGCTCCCAATCACATGTGCAAAGACTTCCCAGAATCCCATGGAAAGGAGGCTCTAACAGTTTCAGTGCTGCCTTAGTTATCCAGTGCTGCTATAACAGAAACACCACAAGTGGAAGGTTTTAACAAACAGAAATTTAGTCTCTCACAGTCTAGGAGGCTAGAAGTCTGAATTCAGGGTGCCAGCTCCAGGGGAAGGCTTTCTTTCTATATCAGCTCTGGGGGAAGGTCCTTATCAAACTTACCCTGGGTCTAGAAGCTTCTCAGTGCAAGGACCCTGGGTCCAAAGTATGCACTCCACTCCTGGTTCTTGTTTCTTGGTGGTAGGCGGTCCCTCAAATCTCTCTTTAATATCTCAAAAGAGAATAACTCAAGATACAACCTAATCCTACAGATTGAATCCTGCCTCATTAGCATAACTACCTCTAAACCTGCCTTATTAACATCATAGAGGTTAGGATTTACAACACAGGATAATCACATCAGATCACAAAATGGTGGACTAGCCAAGTTGATACACATTAGTGGGGGACACAATTCAATCCATAACAAATGCTTATCACTGAAATCTTCCTAAGGCACTAAGGGCTCATGTACTGGAATCTAAAGGAGCTCTGGTGGCGCAGCGATTAAGCGCTTGGCTGCTAGCCAAAAGATTGGCAGTTTGAACCCTCCAGCTGCTCCGAGAGAGTGAAGACCTGGTGCTGTGCTCTTGTAAAGATCACAGTCTAGGAAACTGTATGGGGTAGTTGTACTTTTTCATATAGGGTCTCTGTGAGTTGGGATCAACTGAATGGCACACAACAATAACAGCTAGAATCTGACACAGGTGGTGCTGAAGGGCAGCAAATGCTTTTCCTAATTTAGGTCTGACTGTGGAAACCGTGGAAACCCTGGTGGCATAATGATTAAAAGAGATGGCTGCTGAACAAAAGGTCGGCAGTTCTGATCCACCAGGCACTCCTTGGAAACCGTATGGGGCAGTTCTACTCCGTCCTATAGGATCGCTATGAGTCAGAATTGACTCCACTGCAGTGGGTTTTTTTGTTTTTTGTTTTTTTTCCAGTGGAAGACCATTTAATTACAGACAGAAGAGACTTGAGAGCTGAGGAGCAACTGGTACGACCTCACATCAAGGTAGTAGCCCACGAGAAGAAACACGAGAGGCCACCAATACCTTATGTTAGCAAGAGAGTCAGAGATGTAGCCTGAAACTGTGTGGTAGCAATAAAGACTGTTATCCTTTAGAAGAAACCTAGGAATCCATTCACTCTGGATGAGAGAAAATGACACAAACATGGCAGCCAGGAGGCCTCCGTTTGGGAAGACACAAGAGCTTTATGGGAACTTCTTGACACAGGCAGTGTTTGATCAAGCAAGCCTGGATTTCCATAAGTCTGAATCACAGGGAGTGATGAGAAAGAAATGATTCTGTTGTTTTTGTTTTTATATTTTCAACCTGGCATGGATTAGCAAAACATAGACTAGCATAATAAAATAATAGTATAGTTCACCCTAAATGTAACCCAAAATGGCCCATGCTTTAATACTTTGTGTAAGAGTTTCATTAGTATTAATACCCAAATTTCTCAGTTTGGAGTCCCCCATCCTAAAGTCATAAAATTTTGTTCCCTTCTAAGAAGTTCCCTCATGTAGGTCTCGGGAATTCTCATATATTTAGGAAAAGGTCTGCCCAAATTCTTTTTTTCTTTTCTTAAAAGCCAAGGCCAATGAGTAACTTTCTGGAGATAATTGATGACAGCCTCCATGTTAGTTTTTCTATGGAGTGAGCTGTTCAGTCAGGTGGTATGACATTCCCATGATTCCACTGGGCAAAGCTTTTCTCTGGTAATAGCTACCCAGAGCATTCAGGTGGCAAAGCTCTATGGTAGGGTAGAGAGAATGGCTCACTCCTCAACTCTGTCTTAAACTTCATCACATAGACCCCAGGAAGCATCACTCTTTGGTTTGCGTACTTTCTCGGCTGACATAAATAATCATATAACATGTACCCATATAGTTATAGACCTTTTTTCTAGTTTTAGATTCTTTTAAGATAAAGTTCCAGAAGAGCAATTAAAGTAAACCCTGGTGGCATAGTAGTTAAGAGCTATGGCTGCTAACCAAAATGTCAGCAGTTCGAATCCATCAGGTACTCCTTGAAAAGCCTATGGGGTAGTTCTACTCTGTCCTATAGGGTCGCTATGAGTTGAAATTGACTTGAAGGCAATGGATTTTTTATGGGTTATAAACATGTTAACATGTCTTGATCCATATTAGCATGTTACTTCTAAATATAGTCTACTTTTCTAAGATTGTTTTGAATAAGGCAGTGCCAAGGTAAAATGGATAAAACTTGGGTTAAGGGACTAGAGGCAATATATATGTTATTTAAAATGATAAGCTGACGGCTTGAGACTTTAGATATGGACAAACTACTTACTTTGTCTTCCTTAGTTTCAAGCTTCCCACACACACATACACACGCACTTACTTGTGAAACATATAAAATATGAATATATAATACAGGCAGTCCCCAGGTTATAAACATTCTACTCGTGGGCAACTCATACTTGAGAACGGACTGCCATAAAGTCTATTGTATTAAAAATTTGAGTTAAACGCAGTGGTTCATAATAACCAATGTACATGCTACTTTTTGATGCTCATGAAAAAATTGTGCAGTTTGGCAGTGTTTCTTAAGTGCTTTGTATGTATAAGCCCTTTGCCATCGAGTTGACTCTGGCTCATAGCAACCCTATAGGACAGAGCAGAACTGCCTCATATGGTTTCCAAGGAGTGCCTGGTGGATTTGGTTAGCAGCTGTAGCTCTTAACCACTATGCCACCAGGGTTTCCTTTATATGCATAGAAAAGTAAAATATATACCGTATACTAAGACAAACATTTGACTAACTGATGCTAAATAAGAGCCGTCTGTACCTGTTTACCTGCAAATTAGACTTAAAGGCAGACTTAGGAACGGATCTCATTCATAACCCAGGGACTGCCTAGATATATTATATACATAAACTATATATTTGTATTATGCTATAAGGGAAAATAATCCAAATCTTTAAGATGGTTTGGCTGTATAATAATCGTGGCACAAATATGGGCTTGAAACTTAAAAGTAGTCTCAGGTTAGTGCTTCATATTTGCTAAAAAATTCATTCTAGAACCATCTGCAACTGAAGAAAGCACTCCATCTACGTGTTGAGAAAACTATAAGTGACTGCATGAAATTGAGACAACCTCTGAGTTTCTGAGGCTACTTATCACCTTTAAAATTGGCAATACTAGTTGTAGGTGGCAGCACGGTGCTTACAGAAAAACACGGTAGGGAGTTACAGAACTTAAACACCAAAGATCATGTTACCATAGAAGAGGGTCAGAGAAGGAATGAAGAGGCCGAAGACTAAACTTAATGCTTAAGGCCTTACCCCTTCAAAGCACTTTCATTCTTTTAAATATTAAAAATAATAATAATTAATAAATAGAATATTCTGTAAATTATTCAATGTGCTAAAAATTATTTTGAGTGTCTTTGTGAACTCTCCCAATATTTGGACAGGTCCACCCAGACAGGGCAAAGAGAATCCCAAGCCAGATTGTCAGGAGTTAAGTTTTCCTTTTAACACTGGAGTTTGACTTCCTGATTTACGAATATGGAACGAGACTGTGGCATCCTGGAAAACAGGCCTTATTCACTTTTGGTTCCCCAACCTGGTTTCTAATAAAATGCAAATATAATAACGTAAGTTTAATTAATTAATGAACTGATGGTATACATAAAGGGGTAGATATGAAATGTATAGTTTCCTTTCCAACACTGGCAAAGTGCCACCGTACATAATGTACGCCTATTTCTGTGCTTACCCACTGCTACGGAGAAAAAGAAAATTACAGTCTAGTTCTCTTGCTTGTTAGTCTTTTTTATCAAACTTGCTTTGAGATGTAAAAACTTGTGTAACCCCAGAGCTGACTAGATATCTCCAAAATAGTATTTTCAAAATGTAAAACTTTAGTTTTATGAACTTAAATTTATTAAAAGCATCACACAATTATTTCATTGATTTTTGAAGAAAAAGAAGAAAACAAGCCTATGATCTCATTTTAATTTTTAAAATATATTCCAAAACTAATGCCTTTAATAATTTCATGACCTACATAATTCATTTAAAGTCCCTGGTGGTACAAACAGTTACCACTTGACTACTAACTTAATGGTTGATGGTTCAAACTCACCTAGGGGAACTTCAGAAGAAAGACCTGGCCATCAGCTTCCAGAAAGATTACAGCCAACAAATTCCTATGGAGCAGTTCTGCTCGTAACACGTGGGGTTGCTGTGAGTCAGGATCAACTCGACAGCAATGGGTTTGTTGTTGTTGTTTTAATGTAATTTATTTACTCTCTACCAAGACATTATTCCTGGATTGCTATTAAAAGCAAAAAGCAAAATTCTTTAAGATTTTGACAGTTGTTATTATTACTGCTATTTTTACCTTATTTATAGGTATTAGAAAATTATAGGTATTGGATCAGGGTATATTCATTTTGGAGGGAAAGAAGGTCAAAACTAGAAGTAAAACAAAAAAATTAAGAGGTGGACAGGTGAACAGCTGATGTCATGGATACAGAGAATAATTGGTTAATTACCTAGTTATGTATTTTTAAATAATTCAACTAACAAGAGTATTTATTGGCTTCCTCTATCCAGATCCATCTACATGTGAATTAAGCTAACTGGAAAAGGCAGATCACACATTTTCAACAGTACAGCAATGAGCGCCTAATCTAACCTTTTGCCATGGAGCTGTTTCCTACTCACAGCGACCCTGTGGGACAAAGCAGAACTGTCCCACAGGGTTTCCTGAACTGTGATCTTTATGGAAGCAGACTGCCACATTTTCCCCCCACGGAGGGGCAGGTGGGTTTGAACCACCAACCTTTCAGGTTAGCAGCTGAGTGCTTAACCACTGCACCACCAGGAATCCTAGCAACAATCACACTGGATTATAAAAGTTGAGAATCTCAAAACATAAACATCCCATCTGAAAATTAGGTTGAATGTTGGATGTTGCATTGAAAAAATTGACAAATTAGAATAGATATTTATAGAGAAGTGTCAGCAGAATGGTAAAATGTCTGGGAAATGCTTTATAGAGGAAGAGTTGAAGGAATCAGGGGTGTTAATCTAACAAGTAGAAGACTTCAGGGATACATGATAGTTCTTTGAGGTGCTTCAAGGTCTTCCCAATAGGAGACTGAATTATGTTGATATTGAGGGGAGGAATTAGGATTAGTATATGGAAGTTACAAGGCAATTACATTTATCAACATAAAAAAATGTTTATAATCTTTTCAAAAGTTGTACTGTTGCTTCAAGCAGAGTTCTGAACTCTCATAGACCTTGTTAAAGGGATCCTAATAAAGCATGACAACCTCCATTTTGGAAATCCTGGTGGCGTAGTGGCTAAGTGCTACGGCTGCTAACCAAAAGGTCGGCAGTTTGAATCCACCAGGTGCTCCTTGGAAACTCTATGGGGCAGTTCTACTCTGTCCTTCCTACAGGGTCACCATGAGTTGGAATCCACTTGACGGCAATAGGGTTTTTTTTGTTTGTTTGTTTTTTAACACAACATGGTGTTTCTAGCCAGGTGGCCTTGAAAACCTTGTTCAATTTGCAGACCCTATGATTCCATAGGAGCCGTGGTGGTACAGTGGTTAAGAGATCAGCTGCTAACCAAAAGGTCGGCAGTTCAAATCCTCCAGCCACTCCTTGGAAACCTTAAAAGGCAGTTCAGCTCTGTTCTATAGGGTCGCTATGATGTTAACTCACTAGCAGATATCAATGAAGAATGTGGAATGGAAGGCCCGGAAAGGTTTTGCAGTGTGCAACATTTCTGAATCTTCTTAAGATTTTAAGACATTAGATTTAAAAAACAAATAGTGAATTGATGAAATCTCAACGCTAAAGTGTAATACAGACCTTAGTTTCGTGATTTGCTGGTAATATTAGATATTATGGTAAAAGCTTGATGAACTGAGCTTGATATTTACTGTTTTAATCAGGTATTTCCTGTTTTCCTTCATATTCAGATGGATTTGGGAAATGTGTCATTGAAGATACAAACCCACAGCAAACTGGCAGCTTCTGCTGTTGTTCCCTGAGGCTTGGGAAAGACAGTGTGTCTGTCCCAGAGCTTTACAAAAGTGGAGCATAACTCTCTTAGGAAAACAGGGCCTATTGAGCCCTCAGATTTTTCACAGTACACCGTACAGTGTTGCTGCACCTGTGTGTATCCCGCTTGTTGTTCCTATAAAAGGGAGCTGCCAGAAACTTGACTCTTTTCCAAACTTCCTTGGGTCTTGTTTATCTTTGTATTATGTGGAGCCATACTGCAATATATATGCCATTTTTCATTCTAAAATAGAATGATTGTATTTCAGTAGTCACATTGAAAAAATTGTGTGTGCCTGGGATAAGCATTACTCACCAATTTTCCCAAGAAGGGGTCTTTGTTATAAAAACCTGAAGCCATTTTAGTTGGGTAAGTGCTAGAGGTATAGTATGTTTCAAGTGCTTTACACTGCTCTGGCTTCTCTTTCTTTATCTCTCTTCTCTTTCTTTCTTTTATTCAAACATTGCTTATTCTATTGCTGAGTTTATTCTATTGCTTAGAGTTCTCTGCTATGGGGGAAAAAAAATATTTCACTTCATATATTTCTAGCCAGTTTCTTATAATTAGATGTATGCTGCAAGAGAAAATTCTAAAGACCTGTGGGACAAAGAATGGCATTGAACAACTTAACTTCTGATATTTCTTTCTTTCTTTAAGAACTCACCTACATATGTCTCCATAGTTGATCTAGTTCTAGGAAGATGACTAATTCTTAGCTCTTGTGACACTATCCTAATAAAATTCTTTGATTTCATATAACTCTTTTCAACAAGTGTTTATTAATTAGCTATTTATCTTCATAACTGTTCTAGGTAGTGACAAAAATATGTGAAATGCTTAGTCTTTAAATTCCTCACTTTTTTGGAAGAAGTAAGATAGATTCCATTAAAGGAAACAAATACTGTAATCATATAAAATGTATGTAATGAATGACTAACATTTAATATAAATTCTAAGGGTCCAAATTAGTGGGTAAATAATGAGAAAGTGGACTGAAGTTTTCTGGGCAAACTTTATGGAAGAAGTAAGATTTGAGAGAGGTAAAGAATTCTCAAGGAGCCCTGGTGGCACAATGGTTAAAACACTGGGCTGCTAACCAAAAGTTTGGTAGTTTGAACCCACCCAGCTGCTCCAGGGGAGAAAAGACCTGGTGATCTGCTCTTCTAGAGATTACAGCCTAGAAAATCCTATGGGAAGTTCTACTTTGTCACATGGGGTCGTTATGAGTTGAAATTGATTCAAGGACACCTAGCAACAAAACAACAAGGAGTCCTAAGTAAACACAATCAAAGGATTAGCAAAAAGGACCCGTATGATTCATATGTCTCTTGTACACAAGCTACTGAAGAGTAGTAAAGAATAGTCTAAGAAGTAAAATAAAACTAAATCAGGGAGCTCAGTGAATCATGGAGGGAGGTTGTTGTTAGCTGCCTTCCAGTTGGCCCCTGACTCATGCAGATGCCATGAACAATGGAACAAAACACTGCCCAGTCCTGTGCCATCCCCATGATCAGTTTCAGATTGGACCACTGTGATCCACAGGGTTTTCATTGGCTGATTTTCTGGAAGTAGATCATCAGGCCTTTTCCCCTAATCGTCTTAGTCTGAAGGTCTGCAGAAATTTGTTCAGTATCAAAGCAACATGCACTCCTCCACTGACAGATGGGTGGTGGCTATGCATGAGGTGCATTGGCTGGGAATCGAACCCAGGTCTCCCACATGGAAAAGAAGAATGCTACCACTCAACTACCATGCCCCCAGATGTAGGGAGGAATACAGTCTGAATCCAGTAAGCAATGGGTTCTTGAAGAGGAAAAATGGCTTAGTAAAAGCCTAGTTTTATGAATATCAAATACCGTGATGATGTGCAAGAAGTCTTGACCTTGGGAATACAAACTGTTGTTAGTTGCTGTCAAGTCAATTCCAATTCATGGCAACCCAATGTGTGCAGAGTGGGACTGTGTCCATGGAGTTTTCAAAGCTGAGACCTTTCAGAAGCAGATCACTAGTCCTTTCTTCTGATGTGCTCCTCGTGGGTTCAAACTGCCAGCTTTGCAGTTAGTAGTCTAGTACTTAACTATTTGAGTCGCCCAGGGGCTCCAGAATTAAGTCAGGCTGTCAATATTGATTTGAGAGAGGGCACCAAGGAGAGAGAGCACAGACAGAAAAGTGGAGGGCAATTGAACGGGAATATCACATCCACCGTTAGGAGATGGGGAGATGGCACATCAAAGGAGGACAGTTGGAGAGGTAAGAGATGTTTCATAGTAATGCCATGGGAGTCAAAGTAGGGGGAGCTTTTTGAGAAGGAGTATTGGTTAAAAGTGTAGGCTTTTTAAATGTAAAGTCAAATAAGAAAGAAGAAGAAAAGTCCCTTGAATCAGACAAGAAAGTGACAACAGTTTACTTTTCGTTGAGGTATTTAATATAATAGGGTGACAAAATCTGAATTTCAAGGTATAAATGAATACAGATAAGGTGAGGAAATGGAAGTAGGAGATAAAGACACCTTATTTTTGAAGGTGTCTATAAAAGATGTGGGGAAATAATTAGAGGAAACAGAAGACAGAGAAGAGGCTTTTTCCCCTAAAAGGAAGGACTTTTCTACATATTTGAAGGTAGAGTATACAAACAGAAGGATCTCTGGGAAGTTGGGAGAAGTCAAAGCACAGCTGGAGGAATACGATGTGGCTCTTCCCTTTGCCAGGTTAATCTCTTTAGTTGGAGCCTTCAGTGCTTCTTATTTCCATCTCTTCCAAAACCTTGTCTTAGTAATTATTGCCTTTGAGACCAGCATCCTCAAGCTGTCCTCTGTAAATGGCTCCTTGCCGATGCCTGTGAACATACTCTCGTCTCACCATGCAAAAATTTTTTCCTTACTTGGGTTACACCTTTCATCTAAAGACCGTATTTCTTTTCATCTTCAAAACCAAAATTTTAAATAGAATTTCTTTTCCTTACCCTTGCTATATATTCCATCCTATTCAGAGTTCTACACCCTTTATTTACTCTAACACTATGTCTCTTGACTCCATGGACACTGCTCTTGTCAAGATTGCTAAAGCCCTTGTTCTTTATGAATTAAATTGCTGACATCTCTTTCCTTCTTAAAATACTTTCCCTTTGGCTTTTATGTACCACACTTGGGGTTTTCTTTTCTCTCTTCTTCTGCTCTCTCCTTTTCTTATTCTGACTACACTTCTGCGTATGCTCCTATGGCTTCAACTATCATCCTCACACACGTAAGCCTCAATTCTGGATGGTGGCCCAGATGTCTCTCCTGAGCTGGATATACTTGCCGCCTACTAGACGTCCATAGGTAGCTCAAACTCAACATGCCCGTGTTTAAGTCATTGTGTCCCAAAATTCCCATGCCTGCTCTTCTTCCAGTATTCTATGTCTCAATAATAGTCACCTCCCACACAGTTAGGCAAGCCAGAAATTTGGTGATAGTTGTTTTGGTCCCTTTCTTTACATCCTTCCTCCAATCCACAAGGCAGCCCTAAAACATGAATCGGGTTAAGTCATTCTCCTGGATGAAATACTTCCATTGCTCCCTAATGTCCTTTGTATAACATGCAAACTTCTTAACATGATAACTTCTTCAGACACATCTCTTATCACTCCACCTTCGTGTCTTGTACTTCAGCCAAATTGAGTCTCTTGCTATTCGTGCTGTCTCGTGTGAATATGTTTTTTCTTATTCTGGGAACCCATTGTCCATCCTTTATTATTTTCTTTGCCCAGTTAATTTCTACTTAACTTTCAGGTGTTAACAGGATTGTCACTTATGCCAGGAAGTTATCACTTAGCATGCCACCAATTAGAGGTTAAGTACCAATGCTGTGTGCTTCCAAACCATCCTGAATATGCCACTCATGGCCTGTATAACCCTTTATTGTAATAACCTGTATACCCAATTAGAAGGTAAGCTTTACGAAGGCATTACTTCTCTTGTTCACCATTGTATCTCTCAAAACAGCGTCCAGCACAGGGTAAGTGCTTGAAGAATTGTTATTAAGCCAAGAAATGAGTGGTTTAGATACAGATTTATCTCAAGATAAATAAGATACACGAAGATAATTAGGTGGGAGTTCTCTTAGTGGAAATAAAAGACCAGCTGTTCAGAATGAGGGTTTGGATACAGGGAAATGTAAGCAAGAGGTAAAATGAAGATCTAGAATGGCCTCAATGATCATTGAGAAAGAATGTCACTGTTGAGAACAAGAGGGCCAGATTAAAATTGGGTAGCAAAGACCAAACAATGATTTATACCTCTTTCTCTGCATCTTCCTAGAGGTGCTTTGTGTTATATAGAAAGAGCTGAGAAGTTTAGTGGTAGATGCCCAATAAGAATTGATTCAATGCCTATGGTGGTGGTGGGGGGAAGGGTGTTTATGAGGTAGGGGTTAGAGCGGAGTTGAAATTTGTTGTGAAGTCAGCACTTACATAATCAATTCTAGAGGTTGGCCTGGAGTCCCTGGGTGGTATAAATTGTTAACACACTTGGCTGCTAATTAAAATGTTAAAAGTTTAAGTACACCCAGAAACACCTCGAAGAAAAGCTTGGTGATTTACTTCTGAAAAATCAACCATCGAAAACCCTCTGGAGCTCATTTGTACTCTGACACACATAGACTCCACAGCACTGGTAGAGCTTGGCTGAAAGAGGCTAATGAGGCTGAAACAAAGTAGATGGTATGTGTGAACGGGGGATTAGAGTGGCTAAAGGCTTTCATGAAGGCACAGTGGATGGAGTGGGGGAAATCCAGACTAAGGTAAGCAAAAAAAAAAGGTGATTTCATTCATTGTCTTTGAGTTGATTCTATTGTCTGTAGTGATTGGAATCTACCTTCCACAAATACATGTGTTGCTGTCAAAATCAGAACTGATCATTTGGTATGATAATAAGCAATATTTGCTTCTTCATGGGTAAAATCATAGTCAACATAATGTTTGGAGTTTCTTCAAAGAAAATCAATCATAAATGTTGAAGAACACCTTCTTATATGCCTCTGCTTGATTTCATTGAGTATAGAAAAGTAACGCTAGGAGACCACTTTCCTCCTGGCAGCTGATTATTCACCAAATGCACTTATCTGTGTCTGGATCAATCACTCTGCAAGTATTTGCTTATCTCCCATTGTGTGCTCAACAGGATACTAAATGTTGAGGGCAAACAAGACAAACATAAAGCAGGATCTCTACCTTGCCAATTTGCCACTGGGTCTCTACCCTCGCTAGTCAATATACCCTGACTGATATCAATGTCATTTTATTCTTTTATATTAGTAGTGGTATTGGTGACAAAATGCTTTTACTGATAATTCCTTGCTATTCAGGTATTCTCCCATAACTCTGTCTTGAGTTATCCCTACTGTCTCTTTGTAACCAACTGTTGTGTGTGTGTGTGTGTGTGTAAAATGTTAATTTCACCTGATTTTCTAGGTTTTAGTAAGTTTCTTTCGTGCTAATATCCCTTATGTTATTCTGTAAAATGCGCTGGTTCTTACTTAAGGAAAAAAATCTTAACTGTGGTGGTTCTTCTGAATTTGCATTTTAATCTATTCTAGTTTTCATTTCATTAATGTTTCACCCCAAACCACTTCTTTAGAATTCTTAGTTCTTTTTTTTTTATTCTGAGAGCTCTGCAATTACATTATCGTCATTTATCATTAATTTATATAATTTCTCCTTAAATGATGATTTGCTTTTTCTTCCTCTTTAAGTGGAGCCATCATGTTCATGATTTAGAATTTTTTTTTTCCAAATCTTGCTAGAATCTTCCCATTTTTCATGAACCACAGCTTTAGATTAAATCCATATTAATGACTTTTTCTGGAAATACGTAATTTAAAAATACAGCTGCAGGACCATGAGACTGCCTTTCATTTATGAGCTGACATTTCTGTCTTAATGAATCTAGACTAAGAAGCAGTGCAACTTCCATAACCAGTATTGAGTTTTATGTGGAGACATGTCATCTGTGGATTGATGCCACAAACCACAGAAGGTAAATGACAGATATGTTTGCTTGCAGGACACTCTTCATTGACTCACCCTGTGGCCAGTGATGTGGTTAATCCATGAACAAATGACAATAAAACACATTAAAAATACCCCTTATTTCTGCATTGATAACACAGTGCATTTCTATCAGATAATGCATTACGCATCTTTTCTTATGTCAGAGTGTTATCTGTGTGAATCCTTCCTCTGGGTTAAAGGAGTATGAATTTCTACAGGAGCCCTGGTGGTGTAGTGGTTAAGAGCTAGGCTACTAACCAAAATGTCAGCAGTTTGAACCTCTCGGCAGCTTCTTGGAAACCCTATGGGGCAGCTCTACTCTGTCTTATAGGGTCGCTATGAGTTGAAATTGACTCAACAGCAAAGAGATTTTTATTTTGGTTTTTGGAGTTCTGGAAATCTTTTGAAGCGCTAGAATGGGTTGACTAACGAGCCATCGTTACTCTGCCTGGGAAGCATATGCACACTGGATAATTACCCATTTGTGTAGAGAGGGTTTTGTGAAGCTTGGCTATAGTTAGTGAACTCTGTGATCTTGATCTTTGGAAATTAATTTCTGTTTGTCATATATATATGTATATATATATCCAGAAGAACCCTAACAATAAAAATTCTTAGGTTCAAACCTTCTGTCATCCTTTTCCTTGGCTATTCTCTTTTGATGGCTGGATAAAAGGGAGAAGTCCTGAGAGCCCTTAGCCAACAGCACAATAGAAAAGTCACTGCTGTTCCCACTGAAACATTGTAACAACCACATTGATAAGCATATGATGCCCCAGGAGCACTCAAAATGGCAACATTCACTGCTCTTTCTTTTGGGGGCCTGCCTTAAATTGAGCTTCCTTTTATGATCTGAAGCTGTGCAGTCATGTATTTGGAAGCAGCTCCCACCAGTCCCTAGCGAGGCAGGGAGTTTAGGCTGAATATTTAACAGAAGTGTCCAAGGAAGCTACAGTTAAGGATACAAGCTAGAAAAGAACCAATAGACAGACATATGAAGTTTGGGTGATGCGTGTATTTTTATTTTGCACAGTAGCGTGGATATGCTCTGTGGGCTTTACTTTGTGTACTTTCAACATTCTAGTCCTCTTTTCCCCTTTGCATAGTGGCAAGGCAATTTGCAGTCAGCGTACAGCTGCGTAATTATAGATGCTAGGCGAGGTTTGTAGACTTCCACTCTCTGCCCCACAGAGCAGCATAACAAATTAGAGATTATAAATCAATTGTCTACGCCGATGCATTTAAAAATGCATTTATTTATTTAATAGAATTTTCTCTGAACATTTCAATTCTTTGCCCTTGACTTTTTTTTTTCTCCAAGAAATATATGAAGGTATTCAGGGAAAGGAAGTGTTTGCTTGGTGTCCAATTGTTTACCTTTTTTTTTTTTTGCAGAGCGCCGTCTGGAAATGCAGTGTAGATGTTTTTAATGAATAAACATTGCTTATCCATCTGTCCATCAAAGGATCTTCGAATAGAAGGAAAATGGTAATTTACCCATCATCTTTGAAGTATGAAAATTTTCTACAATTTTATATTCAGTAACACAAAGATCCCAAACGAAGAACCTATATCCAAACCACAGATTTAGAAATCCTGGTGTAATTATCTACGATGTAAACACATAGAAGAATTTCTGATTGTCAAAAGATGCAGGGCTCTATTTTTAAAAAAGGTCTTATGTTTCGACTAAGCCTTGTGGCAATTAGAACATTTCTTGTATGACCTTCAAGGTGACAGACACAGTGTTTTAGGTATATTTGCTGGTCTACACAAATCTCTAAATCAGGTAGGCCATTTTAATTACTTCTCATTTTCAGAAACAGGTTCGGAACATCAACTCAGTGGATGAATTTCCCAATTAGAATTTGTGGTTGTGGGGTGCGTAGCAAACCATTCCACGTCACATTAGCCACTTCCAGGTTCAGCATTAAATGCAGATAGGTTTGTTCTATTTTAGGTAACATGTTTCAGTTGTGAATGTCAAACTCTTTCTAGAGCTGAATTTTTCAGCTCATTTAGTAGCTCAAAATACCGGTTTGTTAAGTCACAATCAGATTTTTAAATTAAAATGTAGATTGGAATATTATAATAAAATACAGAGTACATTGCAAGGAGTAATAGCAGTGTTTTTTGGAAACTTTTCTTTTTATTACACTGAGTATATTAGCTGTGATACAGAATATACACATACACATCTTTTTAACTGTGGATAGACGTTTTAAAATGTTTGAAGAGCAATTGTTTTATATGTTCCTCTTTTTTTGAGCATCCATATCAGCTGAGTCATGTTGCAGAATATTATTTGTTGTGCTGAGTTGAGTGAAATTTTATTTCCTGAGTAACAACTATATAGAGCGCTGTGTGGGAGTTTTCATATCTGTATCTATTATCGGTTCTGATAACTCTGGAAGATAGCTATAAGCATATCCTTGTTACAAATTAAGAAACAAAACACAGAAACAGAGTTCATTGGAACTTGGGATACTGCAACAACTACCCTGATGTCAGCCTTTTCCAAACTTGAATTTCCCAAGTTTTTAAAAGTTGTTATTTCAAGCATATGATTTCTGTGATTGAATAGATTTTTGGAAGTTAAGCATTCTTTACTGCAACGATTGCTTGGGGGTTTAACATGCTGATGGTGTCTCTCATCACCAAGTGCGAAGTGGGGATAATATGCGTTCCGCAGACGTATTTAACCATACGAGTATTTTTTATATCATTTTTTCAGAATATTGTTTATTGGAACACACTTTGGGGAGTGCTGAATTTAATTGTGTCAATTGAAGTAAATTAAAAGAGACAAACCCTTATGAATTAAGTTTGAATGATGTAATGATATGATATGGTGTTTCCCTGAAATCAGACTAAACTCTAATTTTCCTATATAAGCTAGAATTTGACAATGGAAGTGTTTGGAATTTTCCATGCTCAATATTCAACTTAAATGTATATACCAAAAACAAAACAAAACAAACCCTTTGCCGTTGAGTCAATTCCAACTCATAGCGACCCTAGAGAGTATGTACTCCACTCTGTTTGGGGAACTGATTTTAGTGAATTGAGACGTAGTAAAAGTGCTGTGTTTCCTTGCCCCTTTTATAATCAATAATGTAAATTTTCATTACCATTTACATTAAAAAAGAAAAACCAAATTTTTTGTAACCTATGCTTTTTCAAGTCACTCCAGGTTGAAATTACAGCAGTATCACAAACACCCACAACATGTATGTCAGTTTGCTGTACTCTGGTGGTTTCCGTGTTGTTGTGATACTGGGAGCTTTGCCACTGGTATTTCAAATACCAGCAAGGTCACTCTTGGTGGATGGGCTTCAGCAGAGCTTCTAGACTAAGATTAGGAAAAAGGAGGTAATCTACTTCTGAAAAAACTGACCAGTGAAAACCTCGTAAACAGCAGCAGCATTGCAAATACAGAAAACATGAGTATTTATTTCGTTCAGTCCCTCTCACAAATGTTGGTAAAAGGAGGTTGTCTGAAACTGCTCTAACCCAGTGTGCATTGATTTCTAAAGAGAGACGCTGATCACTGTAGTCCTTTCAGCTCTCACTTCAAACATTGTATCCACTTTTGCTTCCATCACGGGTGTCTTAGTCATCTAGTACTGCTAAAACAGGAATATCACAAGTGGATGCCTTTAACAAAGAGAAATTTATTTTCTCACAGTCTAGTATTTTTTTTTAGTAGGCTAGAACTCTAATTTCAGGGTGTCAGCCCCAGGAAAAGGCCTTCTCTCTCTGTCGGCCCTGAAGGAAGGTCCTTCTCATCAATCTGCCCCTGGACTAGGAGCTTCTCGCAAGAACCCTGGGTACAAAGCCTGTGCTCTGCTCCCAGAGCTTCTGTCTTGGTGGTATGAGGGTCCCCTCTCTGCTCGCTTCCATTTCCTTTTATCTCTTGTAAGATAAAATGTGGTGTAGGCCACAGCCCAGAGAGACCCCCTTTACATTGAATCAGGGATGTGACCGTAGCAAAGGTATTACAATCCCACCCGAACTCTCTTTAACATAATATTACAATCACAAAATGGAGGACAATCACACAGTACTGGGAACCATGGCCTAACCAAGTTGACACATATTTTGGGGGGACACAACTCAGTCCATGAAAGTGGTTTGACATACGCACTAAAAAGCCCCATCACAAGAGGTTCTGTTTCAAAGGGTCTGGAATGTAGCCTGTAAACCTGTTTGTTTTAGAAGTGTCTTGAGTGTAGACTACATGAAGGACCACATAGGGTTTCTAACTTTTGCTACAGGCTAGAGAAGATTCGCTTCCTGACCAGGCCACTCGAATCCAGACTCCCTGCTTATTCTACCTTTGTCACATGTCTACACTGTGCCCTTCCTTCTCTGATCAATGTCCGATGTGTTTACAAGGAGACTTCCATGTGAGCTAGCCTTATCTTCAGCCTTGTTCAAGTGCAGGGTTTCCGTAGCTGCCTATACCTGCAGGGATAGTTAGTGGGACAGCAATCTGCTTTCCTTTGTTCCTTTCTTACAAGCTCGTCTCCTTGTGGAAGAAGCCTGAATACAGGAGGATGGGGAAGGGGACATGAGTGGTGTATAGTGTATTAAAAAGTGCTGGCCTTTGGCCAAAGAGCGTGAGGCCTCCTACCCTTTTCTTGAAGTGAAATCATTTCTTTGAGGCTCATCCCTGCTGTATTGTCACCTGGCTGAGTGGGACAGCTCAATCTTTAGCCATGCCTGGATATACCTGTTCTTGTGGTTGGCACCATTTTCAGGACACAGCACTGAAATACCAGACAAAATAAACTGTATCCATGATGGACACTACTATTGCTTCTACCCTCTCTGCTATTACAGTGAAGACCGATGGGTACTTTACATGATTATCACGTTTAAGCCTGACAACACAACTTTACCATAGGTATGTGCATTCTTATTTCTCAAATGGGCCAAATGAGTCACAGAGGGGTTAAATAGTCTTCCCAGAGTTACTCCACCAAAACCTGAGCCCAGAGAAAGGCTAGCATTGGTGCAGAATGGAGCTAATTTAGTCTCTCAGAATTCATACTCAAAACCTCAATAACACAATGCTCTGACAACCTGAGCTAGCCTTACCTGCCCCCCGCCATCTTGCAAGAATACAGTTTAGAAGTCTTCTTTATAAAAGCCTATGTAGCAAGGTCACAGAACTCACTCTCTCTCTCTCTCTACATATATGTCTCTGTATGGCACAAATGATGAAGTGCTCTACCACTAACCAACTGGTTGGAGGTTCGAACCCACCTAGGGGCACCTCAGAAGAAAGAAAGGTCTGGCATTCTCCCTCCTAAAGGTCACAGCCATGAAAAACCTATGAAGCACAATTCTACTCTGGCACACATGTGGCCTCCATGAGTTGCAATTGTCTCAACAACAACTGCTTTTATACATATGCATCAAAAAAAAAAAAAAAAACTCGTTGCTGTTGAGTCTATTCTGGCACATAGCAAACCTATGGGACACAGTAGAACTCTCCATAGGGTTTCCAAAGAGAGGCCAGTGGATTTGAACTGGTGACCTTTTGGTTACCAGCTGAACACTTAGCCACTGTGCCACCAGGGCTCCATACATATGTATAATAATATATATTGTATACAATATATATTACATAAAAACAATATGAATAAATAAACTAAAAAAAAATCTTTTTTTAAACACAGCAGTGGCTTGTAGGGTTCCTCGCTAAGGGAATAGATTGCCCTGTTGGGGCTAGAAAGCAAGGCAGGTTTGGCCAGCTCAAGCCTAATTGATTAATAATTCATGTTGGGATTATCAACAAAGGTGGAGGAAGCTAAACACAGATGTGAAGCAGAAAGAATTAAGGGAGGGTTTGGCATTTGGGGAGGGATTTAAGTATTAGATGAGTCACTGAATGAGACAGGGAGGGAGAGCCTTATTAAAAAGGAAGAGAAATGAATCAGTTTGGTGTTGAAGAGAAAAGGATTAGAAAATAAAGGTGGGGAATCAGAAGGAGATGCTGTATATACATATAATCTTTGATAAGCTCCTGGTTTTTCTTTTTTCCCAAAATTCTTGGGTTCACTTATACTTATAAAAATGTCGAATTAATCAGATAAATCTTTGCTATCGTCAGTGCTACACACGAAATAAATGTACTTAGCATATATTTTTTGAGCACTTACTACATAAAAAAGTATTGAACCAGGTGCTGGATCAAACTACCCAGAAAAAGTAAGCAAAGATTTTACCTCAGACAGTTTAAAGTCAAGAGAAGGGGAGAGAATTCATTTATAAACACATACTTACTGTGTACCTCTGGAGCAAAGAAGAATTTATTCATCATCGATACTATAATTATTATCAATAATTAAAAAAAAATGAAAGCTCTATTCCAACAGGTGATGAATGAAGAACAACAAACAAAATGTTCTGAAAAGGCAGTCTAAAGAACATCTCCTTGTGACTGGATAAATTCAGGAAGACAAGACCTGAAGGTGGAGGGGGAATTTATTCTTGATCATCAAAGGAAAATTATATTTGGGGACAATGAATAATTCTGTTTAAATATAAAGTCACACATTGACCAGAAGCAAAAGAAAGGAAAAATATACTATGAGACACTAATCACAAGAATACTGAAGTGATTACCAGAAGAGGGCAATTTTATAATGATAAAATGGTCATTTCCTCAAGAAGACATAACACTTCTAAATGTGTAGGCATCTATTAACAGACTTCAAAATACATGAAGCAAAAACTGACAGAAATAAGTTAGAAATGGACAAATCTACCAACAAAATTGGAGATTTTTGTCACTTCCCTCTCAGAAATGGACAGAAAAAACATACTAAAAATCAGTTAAGATATGGAAGATTTGGATAATACCAACCAGCTTGATATAATTGGATATATTAATATTTGTTTATAGACCACTACACCCAACGCAACTAAATCTTCACAACTGGACCAATAATCAACATCACGATAAATGGAGAAAAGATTGAAGTTGTCAAAGATTTCATTTTACTTGGATCCCCAATCAACGCCCATGGAAACAGCAGTCAAGAAATCAAATAACATAGTGCATTGGGCAAATCTGCTGCAAAAGACCTCTTTAAAGTTAAAAAAGACTTTTTTAAAGTTAAAAAGCAAAGATGTCATTTTGAGGACTAAGGTATGCCTGACCAAGCGTGCTATTTTCAATCGCCTCATACACATGTGAAAGCAGAGTGATGAATAAAAAAGACTGAAGAAAAATTTATGCCTTTGAGTTATGGTGCTGGAAAAGAATATTGAAGATACGATGAACTGCCAGAAGAATGAACAAATCTGTCTTGGAAGTACAGCCAGAATGCTCCTTAGAAGTGTGGATGGTGAGACTTTGTCTTACATACTTTGAACATGTTATCAGGAGTAACCAGTCCCTTCATGCTTGGTAAAGTTGAGGGTCAGTGAAAGAGAGGAAGAGGAATACGGTCAGTGAGATGGATTGACACAGTGGCTCCAACGATGGACTCAAACATAACAATGATTGTGAGGATGGCCCAGGACCGGGCAGTGTTTTGTTCTCTTGCGCATGGGGTCTCTATGAGCTGGAGCTGATTCCATGGGACCTAACACCAGCACATCCAGTAAAAGGAGCCCTGATGGCGCAGTGGCTAAAGCGCTCGACTGCTGACTGAAAGGTAGGTGGTTTCAGCTCACAGGCCACTTCACAGGAGAAAGATGCGTCAATCTGCTTCCAAAAAAATGACAGCCTTGGAAACCTTGTGGGGCAATCCTGCTGTTGTGTAGGGTTGATATGAGTCACAATTAACTCCAAAGCAACAGGTTTCGGTAACATCCAACAAGTGTAGAATAGACAGCTTCCTCAGGTATGAAAACATTCAACAAGGTAGGCCATTTGCTGAATTAGAACAATTCTAAAAAAATTAAATAGGATCAAGATGATGCAGAATCTTTTTTTCTGACCTAAATGAAATTAAATGTGAAACCCAAAAACAAACTGTTCTGAGAGATTTCCAAATATTTGGAAATTAAGCAATATAATCTAAGTCACATGTGGTTTATAAAATAAATTGCTAAGAAATTAGGAAATATTATAAACTGAAGGATAATAAAACACAACGCATAAATTTTTTCCGAAAATTAGCTAAAGCAGTCCTTAGAGGGGAATTTAGAGTCTTAAATTCTTGTATTAGAAAAGAATCAAGGTTTAAAATCAATAATCAAATTTCCCACTTTAAGAAACTGGGGGGGAGGGGCGGGGAAGAACAAATACAACTTAGTGGAAAAACAGAAACAATGAATATAAGAGCAGAAATTCCTGAAATGAAAATTGTCAAAAATTTTTTAAAAGTTTGTGAAACACTGCTAACTACACTGATCAAGACAAATGTGAAGATGCAAATGACCAACACCATGAACTGGAGAGAGGACGCCACAATAGATCTTACAGACATTAAAGTGGTAACAAGAGATTGCTGTTGTGTGCCATCGAGATGATTCCGACTCATAGCTTCCCTGTAGGTCAGAGTAGAAGAGCCTCATAGGGTTTCCTAGGCTGTAATCTTTAGGGGAGCAGATCGCCAGGTCTTTTCTCCTTCAGAGTAGATGATGTGTTCCCACTGCCGACTTTTTGTTAGCAGTAGAGTGCTTAACCATATGCCACCAGGGCTCCTAAATAAGAGATTATTATGGGCTATATTATGCTTTTTTATATTATGCCTATAAACTTGATAACTCAGATGGAATAGCTACATATTTTAAAAGAAGAAAAATTTACCATATCCAATAAAGAGGAAATAGAAAACCTGAATAACACTCTGTCAGTTAAAGAAATTGAATTAATAATTAAAATCATTCCACATAACATACACCTGATAACCAATCCAGACGAGAACGTTACAAGAAAGGAAGGTTACAGAACAACACACTTCCTGGACATTCGCACACAAATAAATATTGGCAAATTGAACTCAACAACATATAAAAAGGATAATATCATGGCAAGTGGGGTGTAGCCCAAGAATACATGATTAGTTTAACATTAGAAAATCCATGAAGTAATTAACTGCATTAGTAGTCTAAAGGAGAAAGAGAATTCCATCATCTCAATAGATGTGGAAAAGGTTTTTGACGTAACTCACTGCTCGTTCATCATAAACATTTTAGCAAATGAGAAATAGAAGGAAACATCTTCAATATGATAAAGGAATATATATATATATACACATACATATACATATATTCCCTTTTCATACATCTAACATCATACTTAACGGTATAACATAAAACACCCCTTTTATTGGGAGCAAGGTAAGAATGCTCTGTCTCACCAATTCTCTTAAATCTTGCTCTGGAGATTTGAACCAGTACAATAAGGCAAAGGAAAGAAAAAAGTCCAATAAACAAACAAAAAACTCATTGCAGTCAAATCAATTTTGACTCAAACAACCCTATGTTTTACAGAGTAGAACTGCTCCATAGGGTTTTCTAGGCTGTAATATTTTTTTTAATATTTACAGATCACCAGGTCTTTCTTCCTTGGCGCTGCTGGGCATGTTAGAACCACCAATCTTTAGGTTAGTAGAGCACAAACCATTTGCATCACCCAGGGACCTATAAAGTTCAATGTTGTTGTTGTTAGCTTAGGAGAAAATATAACTGTCTTAATTCATAAACAAAATGACTGAATACATTAAAAAAAAAATTAAGGCTCCTAAATTTTTCAAAATCTTTTCAGTATGAGCAAAGAGAAGCAGGGAATTTAAAGCCTTTCCCAGGGTCCAACGAATCAATAGTGTAACTGTGACTAGAAACAAGGTCACTTTGGGCCCATCCCCATGTCCCAGCAAAGGACAGTCAGGGCAGTGAGGTGAAGGGCCCTTGTCAACTGTCCTCCCTGCCCAGAGACCCCGTGGAAACCTCAGGCTGCAAGTCAGCTAAGTGACTTCTCTACTGACAAGTACACCACAGAACGAATGAGAAAGCAGAGCTGAAGCATGCCGTCTATGCTTTGCACACTCAGGTTTAACTTTTCCCCAGTGAATCCTGAATTTGATGTATTTAATTTGCTAGGTAGCGTTTTTCCCATCAGGATCCCCTTCTTCCTATATGCTACCCTTTCCTTACAACCCAATTCAAATTTTACTTTGTCAACTTTCCAAATTTGTCCAACTCACTATTCATTCTATCTGTTATATCAGAGGACATATTATTATTTGAGCCTTTATTGCATCTATGTCTTATTGCCTGCACTGGAGTAAAAGCTTTATAAGAACAAGGTCACTTCTTTGGGAATATTGCCTAGCTACTTAATAAATAATCGCTTGTTAAAAGAATGCATTGAGTGAAGGTTGAACGCTATCCTTTGTAGTTTTGGAGTTTCAACTTACTTGTGCAGACATATTTTTCAAGGTGTTTCACACTTGGCTTACATATTTTAAAAAGACATGTTGATATTTTATAGGAACTTTGTTCTGAATGTAAACATTTAATTGACAAAATGAGAGTGGGCGTTGGAACCAGGGAGAGAAGAATTTTTAAAATACTCACAAAAAAATACACAGCTTTAAAATGATGTTTCAACCTTAGTTTCAAAATTAGCCTCATCATAATTTAAATGAAAAAGTCACTGTATGGATCTGCCACATAGAGCTTAGGACTATGCTTCTATTCATTGTCTGTGGTGTTAGTGGTGGGCCAGAGAGTGGCAAACACTTGACCAGGAGTCAGGAGTTCTGGATTTTAATACCAAGTCAATGAATAAGGAATCAAGAGAATTGTGTCATCACATTGCTCTAAGATTTTATCTCTTTACCTGTAAAATGAGAGGATATACTAAGTGTCACCTAAGGTCCCTCCTAGGTCTAGACTGCTTATATTTAAATGGCTTAGATTAGACATTTGCACTCAAAGTGTTGTCATGGACCAAAAGCACTGGCATCACCTGGAAGCTTGTTGGAAATACAGAACCTCATCTTGAATCCTGGTTCAGACCTAGTGAATCAGAGGCTACATTTTAACGAGATTCCCCAGGTGACTAGTGTACACATTTAAATGAGAAAAACACTATTTTAGAGCGTGCACTTTAAACTGTATCATGGCAACCCTAAATGTGGTGCATATTTTTCTTTAAAGTTAAGAGAGTTAGCCATGAGCACAAACAACTTGTCATTTTCCCTCCAGAGAGGTACTTGTTAGAAGGAACCCATAATTCATTGAGTATACAATTGTCAGATGGATTCTCCCTTTTCCCTTTACATATAGGGAGGTATGACATTACAGTCTTCCAGGTTTAAGAAGCAGAAAATCCTTCATTTGTCTGTTTCAGATCTAGGGGTTCATTGGGGGAATTCATTCTTGAAAGGACAAAAACAGAACTTAGAAACGGTTATCTTTTATGGTTTCAACTCAGCCAGGACTGTAGTCTCTATTTCTTCTGCACATCCTAAGTGAATAATAGGCTAATTATACTGACATGTCTTTCCAAACGGAATAGAATATTTACTTTAATTGGTTTTTCCTGTTGCATTGCTTGACATGAGCTATAATTAATGTGTTAAACCGGATCTTACTCTTCAGAGTTTCTTAATAAACAACAGCCTGGAACTTACCCTTTTTTTCTCTTCTTCTAGGACAGAAGGCTTTGTTCGTTACTTAATATTGCTGGTGATTTGCATCATGTTATGTTAATTCTCTCCTTCTATGACATTTCCCTATTCTACCAATTCCTTAAAGAATGTACTATATGACATTTAAAAGGCAAAGCATTTAAATCAAATATTTATTGATTTCACTATTAAAAAATGGATTTCCTGAAATGAACTATTTATTTAATTGATTGGCAAAAATAGCAAACTGGTCGATGGAATGTTTTGGCATTATATTGACATAGATTTGTAGTTAATTTCTCATTTATCACTATCCCAGCTAAACAAAAAAAAAGTGTGCTTTGGCCTGCCAATATTTGTGTCTTAAAAATCTTCATGTTTGTTAAGTTGTCGACAGTTTCACTATTCTTCGTTTATGCCACTTTGTTCCTATGCATTCATGTGAGTTTATTTCAACACATTTATTTCTACTATTAAGATCTTCCTTTTCCAACAAGTTTCCTTTCCATCAATTCAAGTGCAAATGAAGAAGCTGTTACAAAGCTCAGTGTTCTGTGATAGACAGATATAACTATCTTAGTCTAGAAAGCAGAAAAAAATAATTTAGCTAGTTATTGTACAGTTATGATTTCTCATGAGAACCAAAGAGCTAAGAAGGTAATCCACATATGTAGTATTTCTTTGGCCTTGGGATGCTTTCTAATAACACACTAGGTTGGGCAAGGCTTCTGCACAAGACCTCTTTAAAGTTTTTAAAAGCAAAGACATCTCTTTGATGAGTAAGGTGCCCCTGACCCAACCCATGGATTTTTCAAAAACTTCATATGCATGAGAAAGCTGGGCGATGAAAAAGGAAGACAGAAGAAGATGAATTAGAATTGTGGTGTTTGTGAAGAATATTGAATATACAATGGACTTCCAGAAGAACAAACAAATCAGTCTTAGAAGAAATACTACCAGAATGCACTTTAGAAGTGAGGATCACAAGACTTTGGCTTGCTTACTTTGGACATGTTAGAAAAGACCAAGTGCTTAGAAAGAAGGTCATCATGTTTGTACCAGATTCTAGCGTTGTCTCTGCCAATACCCATTCCAACCCTCTGCAGAATGTAGAAGATAGCATATGAGAAGAACTCCTTGTATCACTTGTAGCTGGGGGCTTGGGATCTGAATTTGATACCACGTTCCAGACACACTTCCATGAGATTTAGAATAGGAACTGAGAGACTGAGACACACATGATGTGAAGCATCCATTTTGTTGGCTTAGATCATGACAGAGTTGGCAGGTTTAGCAGCTTCTTGATTTGTCAGCGATTGTAACAGCAACACTATTGCCAAACATGGCAGGTATAGTGTGGTTTAACAGTTAGAAGGAGAATGGCAGCTTCCTAACTGTCAGATTCTCACGATGGAGATGGAAATTTGAGTATAAAATGAATGATAGAATGTGGGGTGCTGTTTCTAGGAGCTCAGCCTAATAAACTCTCTAGCCCTTCCGACGACTTTATAAACTCGTAAATCCCTATACCAAGCCTGTGTTTGTTAAAGCTGGATGAAGTATATTCTATTATCATAAACTGAACCTGGATGGTAATTAATAGCAGAAGTGTTAAGTGCAATAGATCTTCAGTGAAATGGGAATTTAGGAGAGGCTAGGTTAACAAGTTGGATTTGAAGGTAGTGGGAAGCTACTTACCTTTAGAAGTAGGACTTCAGAATTCTAAGACACTGGTGGTGGTGGTACTGTTAGGTGCCCTCGAGTCAGTTTTGACTCATAGCAGCCCTATGCAAAACAGAACGCTGCCTGGTCCTGCGCCATCCTCACAATTCTTGCTATATTTGAGCCCATTGTTACAGCAACTGTGTCAGTCGATCTCATTGATGGTCTTCCTGTTTTTCACTGGTCCTTTACTTTACCAAGACTGAAGTCCTTCTCCAGGGATTGGTCCCACCCGATAATACATCCAAAGTAAGAGATAAAGTCTCACCATCCTCACTTATACGGAACATTCTCGCTGTACATCCAAGGCAAATTTGTTCATTCTTCTGGTTGCTGTTGTTGTTGTTAGGTGCCATTGAGTCGGCTCCGACTCATAGCCATCCCATGTACCCAGAGAACGAAACACTGCCAGGTCCTGTGCCATGCTCACAATTGTTGTTACGCTTGAGTCCATTGTTGCAGCCACTGTGTCAGTCCATCTCGTTGAGGGTCTGCCTCTTTTCCGCTGACCCTGTACTTTAACAAGCATGATATCTTTCTCCAGGAATTGATCCCTCCTGACGACGTGTCCAAAATATGTAAGACACAGTCTCGCCAGCCTTGCTTCTAAGGAGCATTTTGGTTGTACTTCTTCCAAGACAGATTTGTTTATTCTTTTGGCAGTCCAAGGTATATTCAGTATTCTTTGCCAACATCACAATTCAAAGGCATTAATTCTTCTTCGGTTTTCCTTATTCATCGTTCAGCTTTCACATGCATATGATACAACCGAAAATACCATGGCTTGGATCAGGTGAACTTTAGTCTTCAAGGTGACATCTTTACTTTTCAACACTTTAAAGAGGCCTTTTGCAGCAGATTTGCCCAATGTAATGTGCCTTCTAATTTCTTGACCGCTGCTTCCATGGGTGTTGATTGTGGATACAAGTAAAATGAAGTCCTTGACAACTTCAATCTTTTCCCCATTTATCATGGTGTTGCTTATTGGTCCAGTTGTGAGGATTTTTCTTTTCTTTATGTTGAGGTGTAATCCATACCGATGGCTGTGGTCTTTGATCTTCATCAGTAAGTGCTTCAAATCTTCACTTTCAGCAAGCAAGGTTGTGTCATCTGCATAACACAGGTTGTTAATGACTCTTCCTCCAATCCTGAGGCCCACTCTTCTTCATATAGTCCAGAAGATGGGAATAATACACAGAGTCATTAGACCAAAAAGAATTGGTCAACATTCAACCATTTAAAGAGGTAGTATATGATCAGGAACTGATGGTACTGAAGGAAAAAGTCCAAGCTGCCCTGAAGGCATTGGCAAAAACAAGGCTCCAGGAATTAAGAGAATATCAATCGAGATGTTTCAACAAATGGATGCAGCACTAAAAGTGCTCACTCATCTATACCAAGAAATTTGGAAGATAGCTACCTGGCCAACATACTGGAAGCAATCCATATTTATACCTATTCACAAGAAAGGTGATCCAACTGAATGTGGAAATTATTGAACAGTATCGTTGATATCACACGCAAGCAAAATTTGCTGAAGATCATTCGAAAGTGGCTGTAGCATCACATTGACAGGGAACTGGCAGAAATTCAGGCCAGAATTAGAAGAGGATATGAAACCAGGGATATTATTGCTGTTGTCAGAGGGATCCCGGCTGAAAGCAGAAAATACCAGAAGAATGTTTACCTCTATTTTATTGACTTTGCAAAGGCATTCAACTGTGTGGATCATAACAAATTATGGATAACATTGCAAAGGATAGGAATTCCAGAACACTTAATTGTGCTCATGAGAAACCTGTACATAGATCATCCATGTCATTAAGGTCAACTTTGCTTTGAATAGGAAGCCCTTCCCCAGTAGTATTTTGAGTATATTCCAACCTGAGTGGCTCATCTTCTAGCACTATTTCAGATAACATCTACTGCTATCCATAAGATTTTTACTGGCTAACTTTTTTTGGAGGTAAATTGTCAGGTCCTTCTTTCTTAGTCTGGATGCTCTGCTGAAACTTGTCCACCATAGGTGATCTTGCTGATATGTGAAATATCTGTGGGATAACTTCTGGCATCATAGCAGCACACAAGCCACCACAGTACAACAAACTGACAAACAAGTTCCAGACTAAGACAGATTAGGAAGAAAGGCCTAGTGATCTACTTCTGAAAATTAGCCAATGGAAACTTTGTTGATCACAGCAGAACATCTTCCCGCTGGTTTGCTTTGAACACGTTATCAGAAGGGATCAATTATTAGAGAAGAACATCATGTTTGGTGGATTAGAAGGTCTACAAGGATGAGAGAGGCACTTCGTGAGATGGATTGGCACAAGAGCCACAACGGTGGACATGAACATTCCATGATCATGAAGATGGTACAGACCAGGCAACGTTTCATTGTTCTGTTGGACATAGGACTACTAGGAGTTGCAGTTGACTTAACAGCAACTATCTATCTACCCAAATGAAAAAGATGGAAATTTCTTGAACGATTTACTTAAGTAGGCAAGAGAGGGTGAAATCGAGAACCCAAATGGAGGGACTTTTCAGTAGAAAAATGGACAGTTACCATAGGTACAAAGGAAGGCTGAGTATAATAGACATATGCATGTAGATGGTAACTGTGGTTTAGGGAGTTTGGGGATATTAATTTGTGATAGTCTCTATTCTTTCACTGGGGCAAGACTCTCAGTTGAGAATAAGGATGAAAGAGGAGGCAGTGGAAATTTGAGGGGAAAAGAGGTGGGAAACAGTCATCCAGGAGAGTGAGAGGGGAGGTGGACTAGGAAAGTGCAGAAGGGTGTCTGGCAGCAGTTAGGGCCTACTGGAGGTTATGAACCCAATGCCAGACCCATCAACATGTTTATGTAATGAACCCAATGCCAGACCCATCAACATGTTTATGTGTCTTTCTCTACCTTGTTCAGGTGCCCTAGTGCAGGTGCAGAGTGGGTGGAAAGTTGGATTTAATTAGGATTAGACTTCACAAGTAGATAATGATGAAGCAAGGGAGGAGAGTTATTTGAGGGTGTGTGTAATGGAGTAATTATAAAGATGAAATTATGGTGAAGCAAGAGAGTAAAATGATGAAGGGGATGAATTACAGTGAAAATACAATGGAATCAGTGGACTGCCTCCAAAGAATTGTTGCCTCTGAAGAATTGTTGAATTGGAGCATCACAAGGAATGAGCTGGAATAATAGAAGATGGTGATTGGAGTACAGGATTCTTCAAATTGAGAGTATGAAAGGTGTGCAATTAATGGTAATAACAAGGTTAGGGTGTGATTATGAGAATGAATGTCTGAGATATGGAAGAGAATAAGATCGCCGGAAATTATGGAGTCAAAAAACTGAGAAACTAGAGTATTACATAGAACATCTATAACCAAAAAAAAACCCCAAACAAACCCGTTGCGGGGAAATTGATTTTGACTCATAGTGACCCTATAGGACAGAGTAGAACTGCCTCATAGGATTTTCAAGGAGTGGCTGGTGGATTCTAACTGCTGACCTTTTGGTTAGCAGTGGTAGCTCTTAACTACTGCACCAATCACAGAGAATTATGACATCAATGAAAAGGTAAAATTTTTCAAACAGTAAAAATAAGTACCTCAGGGATTTGTAGATGAGTAAACAAACTGAGGGATTGAGTGATATAAACTGGAAACATGAGTTTGAAAGTGGTGGCTTTCAACCCAAATGTAAGGATGGTGATCTGATTGGCAGTCAGAAGCAAGGAAGACCCCTATGGAACTTGCAAGGTGATGGTACAAGGCAGGTTAAAGAGAAAACTGCTTTTACTTACCTTCAGAGAAGTTAATATCTAGATGGAGCCAGGCTTTAGTCAGAGCAATAAAGTAGAAGAAAATCTAGAGGAAAGAGTGAAGATAGAAGAGTATAGAGCTGGGGAGATTGCGGAGGGGTGAATATATAGATTATAGGCAAAGGAGGCCATGGGGTTGGTGAGGAGGAATAAACTGAAAATCCCAGATTTTTGGGGGAGTCTGATGTACAGAGAGGTGAAGAAAATCAAGTGATTTGTCTCGATTATCTCCAAGGCCAATTATGTTTGTGAGACTTAGAATGATAGGGTGAGGATGAGAGGTTCTTACCAGTTCTGAAGTTGCGTCTTGATTACTGCTCGTGTAAGTGTCAAAGCCAAGGATAGAGTGGTTCTTACCTAAAGACCATCATTTCTTTCTTGCATTGCTTGTTTGTATATATTCATACCAACCAATTTATTTTATTTTTACTTTTTTCTCAACTATTATATGTGAGTTGAATTGGTGATGATTAGCTTCATAGATTATGATTATGTGAGACCAAGATGGGATAGTGTCCTCATAAAGGAGGAATAAATGTCACCATCAAGATGTGGAAGACAGTGAGACTCTGGACCTCCCATTGTGATGATAAGACAAGTGCTTCGTTGTATTATATTAGGTGAGAACATGTTGTTATTGGCTGGAACGAAAAGTTCACATGAGGAAGTCTTAAGAAATTAAGTTGGAAAAGTAAGCAAAGGTGGATGACTAAAAACTTACCATCATTTGACAAGTACTTTGGACTTCACCCAGATGACAAGGAAGAACTTTAGAAGATTTTACGCTGGGTGATAACATGATTAGGTTTTTATTTTTAAAAGATGGGATTAATTTGACTGTAGTATGGATAAAGTATTTAAGACAGATGAGACTGGAACGAATGAAGCTAATTGAAGTGATAACGCAATCGTCCACATGATAGACTCAAAAGATCCAACTAAGAGTGGGGAGTGGAGTTAGAAGCAATAATAGCTTCAAGACGTATTTAGAAATGAAGATTTGACAGAGATGGGTGATTGGTTAAATTGGAGAGTTATGGGAGAAGAAGGAATCCAGGAAGTCCTCTATGTCTCTCTTGTATAGTTTAGTTGATGGTGGCACCATTTAACAAGTTAGGACATACAGTAAGAAGAGCAAGATGGAAGATAACAATTATTTCAATTACATGTATGTTGAATTGGTACTGCATAAAGAATATGTAGATGGATATGTCTTGTAGGCAGATAGAAATATGTATCTGAAGCTCATAAAAATAGTCTGAGTAGGGAAAGAGACATGAATAGCTGAATCATTGGTGCGTATGGAATAACTGATCTAGATGAAATCCCTCGGAGAGAAAGTAGAATACAAAGAAGAGTAGATCGAAAACAGAAGACAAAAATCAGGCTGTTGGAGGAAAAGAATCCAATTTCCAATGGAAGAAAACGAAAAAGGAATGAGGAAGGAGGTAGAAGAACGAATATGCATTTCAAGGGTGAACTATTTTCACAAGTGTCAGATGCTGCTTAGAAAAATGGAGGAAAATGAAGACTAAAAGCTATTTTTTGATTTGATAATCTTACTGTCAGTAGGTTTATTGGGATGGCTGGGATGAGGTGGAAGTCAGCTTGTAGTAGGTAGAAAAATGAATAGGGAGGTAAGAAGAATAAAGAGCAACAGTAAAGTTAAGATAGTTTTGGTTATGAAGGGAATACAAATATAGGGGGAAATGGTCAATACTTCCTTTTTTTAAAATTATGGAACACCATTGAAATTATTTATATGCTTACGAAAAGAAGAGAAGAATAAATTAAATATCTGTAACACAAGGGGGAGAGTCCCATAGTGGCTCAAATGGTTAAGAGCTCAGCTATTAGCCAAAGGGTTGGCAGTTCAAACCCACCCAGAGGCACTTTGAACCTGGTGATCTGCTTCCAAAAGTTCACAGCCTTGAAAACCCCACGGAGTAGCTCTACTCTATATACATGGGGTTACAGTGAATCTGAATCGAGTCAAAGGCAAATAACAACAACCATAACAACACAACCCAAGATGTATAATTGGCAAAGTTAGGAAGAGGTTAATATCTGTGTTATATGTAAAGAAATTAGCCATCAAAAAAAAAAAAAAAAAAAAGAGTAAGAACTAATTCTCTTTGTGACAGGAAATGAAGAGTAAGTGTCGATACAGGCAAGACCATAGGTAGAGGGACAAAGTTGATAGTACTATAGAGAATTGAGGGATAAATATGGAAGAAGGAAGTTAAAACAGCCTGAGTAGCTAAGTGTCTGTGAACTTAAAAAATATAGGTGAGATGTGTGCTTTCGTGTAGATGATAGGGATGAGGAAAGGTGAGGTGGGATATCTAAAATATCACAAGTCTTAAAAAATGTGGATTTTTTTTTTTTTGTATGAAATTTGAAAGTTTTGAAATTAGCAATGGGAAACTAGGAAGAGAATGAACAGCCAACCATTGAATCAGACCTCCAAGACCATGGTTTTGAAGAGGGTCTGGTTGCTGATAAAGAGAGGAGATGAATTTGGGAGCTTTCTAGGAAGCTATTACAATGTTTGGATTCCAGCAAGCACAGTGAGATGTGTTGAAAGGAAAATCTATTGTGGGAAGGATCACAAATCTGTATGGAGATAAGAGTACAAGAGAGAGAAAGATGAACGACTGAAAGGACTTGCCTTTTGGATGGTGGTTGAAGATGGTAAGAATGAGAGGTATGGTGAAGTCAAGTGGCCTGGAAGTTCTGAAGGGTCCTCTGAAGCAGAATTCCTTCTGTCCTGCTGCAGGCTGATTCTACAGATGTTTCATCTAATTCTTCATCCTTCCATTAGCTGTCATCTGTATCTTTTCTGCCTGTTTTGTCGGTTCTTTGCTGTAGGGGAATGGCATGGTATATGTCCAAGCTGCCATTTTGGGCCTTCTCCCGGCTAAATGCTCTTACGAACATATATATATAAACAGCCTTGTACTGAATCTTAATAAATTAAATACAGGAGGTATTTTCCTTAAAATATACAAAGTTGTGTACACAAGTATAAAACTTTGGCAAATGGTAGTTTGTGTCAAATAAAGATATTCTGAATAGTAAGTGATACACTGAATAAATTCTCCCAAAGTATTTAAAACACCTGTTTGGGAAAACTTATTTTCTCTGGCTCTACATCTTCTACAAGAAGTCATTTATCTATTAAGTCATCTGAGTTCATTTCCCTGGTTCACCAGGAAACCAGAATTGCGTAAAGGATGGCTTGCATTATCCAGACCAGGAAGTTTGAACTGTAGCCAGGCATACAGTTAAGATGTTCCAGGATAGCCATTATTCTTGGTTCAGGTAAATTCCACTGGCAAGATATTCTGCAGGTGAAATATACCAAATAGTTCATGTTTTAACTCATGGATCTAATGTTTTCATAAGGGTGGCTTGCATTATCCAGACCAGGAAGTTTGAACTGTAGCCAGGCATACAATTAAGATGTTCCGGGATAGCTATTATTCTTGGTTCGGGCAAATTCCACTGGCACAGATATTCTGCAGGTGAAATACATCAAATAATTTGTTTTAACTCATTGATCTAATGTTTTCATAGTTTATGTTTTAATTCAGAGTTCATATTTTCTTTGTTCATGTCTTTATTCAGAGTCTTCATTAAATAGGTTATATTTTAGTTCACAATTTTCTCTTAGTGTTGAAGTTTTAGAAGGCAGGATGAAGATAAAGAAAATTTATTGTCTATACTTTAAACTGTTATTTTCATTGTCACGTGAGTAGCTCCATTAGCAAAATGTTTCCTGGAAAAAAATCTCTAATGTCCATTCTGAAAACCATGCAAAAATTGCAGAGTCTTGGTAAAGTTAAAAACACATTCAGAATACACTGTAGCAACAAAGAGTTTCTCTAAGGTAGGACTTCACCCACCTGAGTTAAGATGTTGTTTACAGACGGTGAATTCACTAAGGAGATATCAGACCAAGTCTGACGAAGTACTTGCTGGAGCCGTACACGCATTTTCTATGACATTGGATGTGACTGACATTGTCTGCAAATTGAGATGCTGTTACAATTTGGGGCAGTGCTTTTTAATTACCAATTCTTTCCATTGGATCTGTTCTACTTGTTAAAAACTACTCAGGTAACTAAAAGGGATTGATTCTGTGCACCTTACAGTAAAGAGTTATATTCCCCTAAAGCAAAGGAAGTGGGACTCTGGTGGCACAGTAGTTAAGGGTTTGGATGCTAAACAAAAGGTCAGCAGTTCGAATCCACTAGCCACTCCATGGAAACCCTATGGGGCAGTTCTACTCTGTCACAAGGGGTCACTATGAGTCAAAAATTGACTTGATAGAACCCATGGCACCTAACAACAACAAAACAAAGCAAATGAAGGAGTCTCTGGGTGGTTGAAATGGATACGTGCTTGCCTACTAACCAAAAGGTTGGCTGTTTGAGTTTATCGAGAGGCACCTTGGAAGAAAGGCCTGGTGATCTACTTCTGAAAAATAAGCCATAGAAAACCCTATAGAATACAGTTCTGTTGTAACACACATGGGGTCGCCATGAGTCCTACCCACATAGTTAGCAACTGATTACTGGCTAAAGCAAATGAAACTTTGAAACCTTATGCAGCAGAAACAACACAATAGTTTATGAAGAAAAAATGAATATACATTTTATTTTCAATAGTTGGTAACTACAACGCATTTCCACCACCCGTCTAGCAGTTTGTCATATTGTGATGGCTTGTTTGTTGTTATGAAGAAGCTATGCCACTAGTATTTCAAATACCAACAAGGTCAGCTATCATGGACAGGTTTCAGTGGACCTTCCAGACTAAGACTAAGGAGGAAGCCCTGGCGATCTACTTCTGAAAACTTGTCAAAGAAAACCCTATGAATCATGACAGAGTATCATCCGATACAACGCTAGAAGATGAGTCTCCTGGGTTGGAAGGGTCTCCAAATACACAGTGGCCATAAAAATGGACTCAAACATTCTGATGATCATGAAACTGGCTCAGGACCATGCAATGTTTTATTCTGTTATACGTGGGGTCACCATGAGTCAAGCCAACTAGACATCAACTAGCAACAACACAATGCATTTGGCTTTAACGTTTATAACTACATGTAGAAAATTTGATTATGATGAGAAGAAAATCAAGAAAGAGTAGAGAAAGGGGCGTGAAATAGCAGAGTTGACTCAAATAAGAATTGCCTTTTGACCGCCATATGTGATACTCTGTCCCCTGTACTTCATCTATAGGGAAGGTACATATACTAAGGCCAGTCGTTGCATTTTTTTCCATTTCCTTGGGCATATTTCTGGTTCAGAGGTGGGCACTGTCACAGTTTCCCCACTCCCTCACAACTGGGTTTCTAACTGCAGCTTGGCCCAATAGCACCACAGGCCCTAACCATGGCTCGAATTTTGCGCAAGATCTTGGTGCATGCTAGAACCTGAGGAGCCATTGCCCTGACCTTGACCCTGGACCTGAACTCTGCCAAAGAAAAAGATGTTCTCTGGCACACAGCTGCATTCCAGCCATTTGCAAAGCGAAAGTTCCTTCCTTTGCTAAATGACTCAGCACCTGGATCTCCAAATATGGACATGGGAGGGATCAGAGTGTCAGCTTTTGGGCGCCAATCCCACCCCCTAGGTACTGGAAACCGTAAAAGCTCCAGGCTCCCCTGGGGCTGGAAGCATGCGGTCTTTCGGCTGCTAGGCCCCAGGTTGTTCCTTGTTTGCACAAACAATAAATTTCCACTTACTGTTTCCCTTGCAACTGGTGGTGTGGCGTCCATCTTATTTTGATCAGCATCAGCCCCTTGGTCCCCCTTGCTCTCATCAGTCACTACTCATAAGTCTCAGGTGTTGACATGGCTCAAAAGAATGAGAACAAAGGCCAACTTGCTTTCTGTAAGAGGATTCCACGCCCAGAAATCCTCATGCCATCTCTTCTCCAAGATAAACTTCCCTGATTGTTCCAAACATTTCTCAGATACACAGGCCGGAGGACGAGACTTCAGGTATTTCCCTCACGTAAAATCTGCCACAGACAATTTAATTATTTACATCCAATTTCTAGCTCTGAAGGTAGTGAATAACTCATGCCTTTAAGGATGTAAAACTTGAGTACATTAAACAAAAAATAATAATTATGTTTTCTGATTACAAAACTAATAAAAACTCATGGAAGAAAGCTTGGAAAATTGAGAAAAAGATCCAGAAGACTTAAATTTGACAGCACTAACTAAATAAACTTAACCTAACCACTTTAAACTTAGATAAGGGAACTTTCAAAGCTACGTCTCGGACTTCTGCTCTGATACAGTTATAGCTCAGCCCAAGACCTCCCCCCGTCTCAAACTGTATCAAGTCCACAGACTTATGACCAAAATGTCCACTGTAGTTTGGCCATCTATTTTTACTTCTCTCATATCCTTCTGTGTGTAAGATTCTGGAATTCATTTTTTTTTTTTTTTGATGAAACTGGGTTGCAGATATACAATATAGTAAATAAATAAGATTTGATATGTATTAGTTATCAAATAAGATTTGATATGTATTAGTTTTTTCTTAACAAATTACTCCAAAACTTAGCAACTGAAAAGAACAAAAAGTTACTATCTCACAGTTTCTGAAGATTCAGAATCTGGGGGCAGTTTACTGGGTGATTCTGGCTCAGGATCTCTCATGAGGCCAAGGTCATTCTGTGTCGGCTAGGGCTACAGTCTAGCATCTATCTTCAACTATGGCTGGAAAACCTGTTTCTAAGCCCCCCTTACATGGTTAGTTTCTTAATGGCTGTTGGCTGGAAGAGGTTATACTTTCTTGCCAATTGGGCCGCTGAACAGCTGCTCTCAAAATGGCAGCTTGCATCTCCCAAAGTGGCCAAGATGGAAGGCACAATCTTCTGTAACCTAATCTCTACAGTGATATGACATCACTTCTGTCATACATTATGAGTCACACAGACCTACCCTCCTACTGTGTGGGAGAGGACTATGAGAGTGTGTGAATACCAGCATGTGGGGCTCACTGGGGGCCACCTTGGAAGTGGACTACCCCAATATTCAATAAAACAATTAATTTTTTAACTATGTCAGGAGACCAGAAATCCATTAAAATGCACTGTCTTGATATGAAAAAGTTACAAATAACTATTAATATTTTCTCTGATTTGAACTATAAAGATCACAAAACCATGGTTCTCATAAACATAATTTGAAAACTGATGACTATATTTAAAAAATAAAATACATGAAAAATCATTATGATTCATCAAAAACGTATATCATATTTTTATGCAAATAATGTGCACCTCCTACGTTCGTTTGCTGGACACATCCTCCCTGCCATGAGATATTTTTGTAAATACAAAAACTCATTGCCATCCAGTCAATTCTGACTCAGCAACCCTATAGAACAGGGTAGAACTCCTCCACAGGGTTTCCAAGTCGTGGCTGGTAGATTAGAATTGCTGATCTTTTGGTTAGCAGCCGAGCTCTTAACCAGGACTCCATTTTTGTAAGTATGCTATGCTAATTCTATTTTTACAGCAATGTGTAAAAAAATTGGCAGAGCGGCATTTATGAAAATACCTCATGGGGGGAGGGCACAGTTGGCGAACAAACACAGAAGATGGGGGTTATTTTTGTAAAAATATGTAATGTTTTTACCTAGTGACTACTCTTGTAATTTTTTTTTAAATACCGACATTACTCTGGAAGAGAAAATTACTTTATTTCTGGGAATTTGAAAATAATTAAAAACTAGCACTGTAAGCCCAAATATTTAAAAGCAAATTTCTTTCTGAGTCTGGATTTTATTACACTTAGTCCACATTAAAAACTCATTTCTTTTGTTGAGCGCCTTAAAAAAATGGGCTAGCATTCATTGAGTGCTTTTGTTATGCCAGACCCTCACTCTATTAGGAACTTCACAGTGGGTTTTCATCTCTTTTAGTCTCTGCTATGCACACTAGAAGCAAGGCCAATGACCCTAAGGATATACCAGCTCCCTGCGCCACATCATCCAAATGACAGAGAGGCCCCAGGCGTTCTGATGTGAAACCTCAGGTAGGGTTGATAAATATACTTTTATCATCACTCCCAACTAACTATAATTGACAGCATATATAACCTTAGGCTTGATCAGTTTTATGTATTAAAAAGCGAACCTTATTATTCATCTTTTTCAGGTGGCGAGAACAACCAGGATAAAGTTGGGAAAGTGTTGCATTCAGAAAACAGAAGGGAGGCCAATGGAGCCGGTGTGTAATGAACACAAAGAAGAACTTGGGGGAGATGAGAATGGAGAATCAGGCAGGCAATAGATCAGTGGAAAAAACGTAGATCAGAAAGGTGACACAATCAGATTTTTATTAAAAAGAAAATGAAAAGAGAAAAAAAAATCTCATCTGAGTATACTGTCGGTGAGAGGGCCAGAATAAAAGTCATAATGTCAGAGTTGTAATTAAGTCACACAAGTCATTCAGCAACATGATGGAAGAAATTCTTAACTCATCTTGGAAAGTCCAGGAAGTATGTGAAAGAGGAAATAATTGGTGTTGAACGTTGAAGGATGAACACAACCTTGTGTGAGAAGACGGGACAGGCAAGGGAAAGGTGCATACAAAGGGCCGGAAGTATGAAGCATCAAGGCAAAGTTCAAGAATTTCAAGTAATTCATCATGACTTAAGTTTGGGGCGTGTTTCAGAACACCAGGAGATGACATTTAAGAAATAGGTAAAGGTGAGCTCATAAAAAGTTGAGGATGCTGAGCTCCGGAACTCAGGCCTTATTTTCTAAAGGATGGAAAACCCACGAATGGTGCCCAGTAGGTATGGCATAGGTTCAGTCTTATAAATAGAATTGTGGTTAATAAGAGGAAGGTGAATGGTAAGCAAATGAGACTGCCGGGGAAAAAAGGAAGCAAAATTGTGAGGCTATTTTATTCATCTAGCCAAAAAGAGGAGTGTCTTAGGTATCTAGCGCTGCTACAACAGAAATACCACAAGCAGATGACTTTAACAAACAGAACTTTATTCTTTCCCAGTATAGGAGGTTGGAAGTCTGAGTTCAGGGCTTCAGCTCCAGCAGAAGATTTCTCTCTCTGACAGCTCGGGGGGAAAGCCCCTGGTTCCAGAAGTTTGTCAGCACAGGGAGCTCCTACCACCAAAAAAGAAGAGCTGGGAGCAGAACATGTCCTTTGGACCCAGGTCCCTGCACTGAGAAACCCCTAGACCAGGAGAAGATTGATGATAAGGACCTTCCCTCAGACCTGACAGAGGGAAAAAGCCTTCCCCTGGGCATGGTGCCCTGAATTTGAACTTCTAGCCTCCTAGATGGTGAGAGGATAAATTTCTGTTTGTTAAAGCCATCCACTTGTGATATTTTTGTTATAGCAGCACTAGGTAACTAAGACAGTGTGGCAGCAAAGAATAGGGGATGGGTTCCAAAGTGATTTAGGAGGAAGAACTGGCAGGAATGTAAACCAGTAGAAAGCAAGATCCACAAGGGCAGAGACTATTGACTAATATATTTGCTGCCGTATCACCAGAGTCTAGAAAAGTGCCCAGGACTTAGAAGAAGCTTAACAAAATATTTGTCGAATGAATGTGTGGATGACTGAATGAGTGAACAATTAAGGAAGCCACATCTTTGTTCATTAAACAAGTATTTATTAATCAATGGCTAGGTTCCAAGTGAGTCCAGTGGTAGAATCCTTGCCTTCCCTTCCGGAGACCCAGGCTTCATTCCCAGCCAATGCTCCTCCTGTGTAGCCACAGCCCATTTGTCAGTGGAGACTTGCACGTTACTATGAGGCTGAACGGGTTTCAGCAGAGCTGAAAGAAAGACCTTGTGATCTACTTCTGAAAATTTGTCAGTGAAAACCCTATGGATCCCAATGGTTGAATCCACAACCAATCATGGGAATGGCTCAGGACTGAGCAGTGTTTTGTTCCATTGTGCATGGGGTCACCATGAGTCAGGAGCTGACTTGACTGCACCTAATAACAACACCATGTTCAAGTAATGTTCCAGACACAGGAAATACAGTGTTGGAGAGATACGCGTCTGTATCCAGTGAGCTAGTTAACACCAAAATCAAACTTCTTGCCGTTGAGTAGATTCTGATTCATGGTGGACCCAGAGTAGAACTGAGCTCCACAGAGTTTTCTTGGCTGTGATCTTTACAGAATCAGATCACCAGGGCTTTCTTTCGTGGTGCCACTGGGTGACTTCAAACCACCAGCCTTTTGATTAGTAGCCAAGAGGCAAACCATTCGGACCATCAGAAACCTAGCTAGATAGATTAGATCATCTAGCTCCATCCATCCGTTCATTTTCATCTATGTTTCTACTAATCTTTCTGCGTATCACTCTATTAATCTATACGGTGGTAAACAGTACTAAAAGCAAAACTGTCTCAGAAACTGAAGAGAGGGAATAGAAGAGATCTTTGGAAGTGCAAAGTGAAGCCTAGAACTGAAGAGCAGCATGTAAGTTTCTCTGTGTAGCAAAATGAACAAGAAATGAGGAAAGATTCTAGAAATTGAAAAACCTCACAGATCACAGCTCACATAAGCTAGAGGTAAATGTAGAAGGCTGGAGGCTGGAAAGAAAAATGGCTGGTGATAAATTTCTGGCTGAAGAGCTTCTATGATCAAGGATAGCTGAGATAAAATTTTGTTGTTATTGTTTCTATTTTTGTCACTCAACCCTCTCTGTCAAACCTCTGATAAAATCAGCTACAGCAAATTTCTCTTAAATCTCTGCTAAATTCTGCTGCATGCAGGTCTCCCTCAACCTCTGCTAAAGTCTGCTATATGCATTTCTTTCTGAGGAATTTGGATGGAGGTAATCCACAGTGGTGGCATAATGGTTAAGAGCTATGGCTGCTAATCAAAAGGTCGCTGGTTCGAAACCACCAGGTGCTCCTTGGGAACTCTATGGGGCAGTTCTACTCTGTCCTATAGGGTCACTATGAGTTGGAAGAGACTCAATGGCAACGGGTTTGTTTTTGTTTTTGTTTTTTTTGGTTTAATCCACACTGTAGTCAGCAGGGGACAGAGTGAAGAGAATCAGCCACAAGAAGTGGTCTAACTGTAAGATCCAGAGTTATGAATGGCTATCTATCTATCTATCTATCTATCTATCTATCTATCTATCTATCTATCTATCTATCTATCTATCTATCTATCTATCTATCTATCATCTATCATCTCTCTATCTCTCTATCTCTCTATCCCTCTATCTCTCTATCATCTCTCTATCTCTCTCTCTCTCTCTCTCTGTCTGTTTGTCTATGTATCTGTCTATCTACTATCTGTATAAATATATGTAAGTCCCTGGGTAGTGCAAACAGTTAAGTGCTCAGAATCTAACCAAAATATTGTCAGTTCAAACCACCCAGAGGCACCTCTGAAGAAAGACCTTGTGATCTACTTCTGAAAAATCAGCCATTGAAAACTTTATGGAGCACAGTTCTACGCCAACATCCTTGGGGTCTCCATGAGTTGGAATCAATACAATGGTAAATGTTTTTTGGATACACACTCACACACACATATCCCCAATTTGCAGACAACTTGTAGAGGGGAACGACCTTTCAAAAAACATACAATAGAAATTTCTTTCCAATAATGTTAAATTTGAAGACAAATTCATTTCAGTAATATTTGAGTTACACATCCTAGTTGTTCACTTAGATAAATGATTGTCTTGCTGGAATTTATGACACTGTGTGTCTGTATGCTTTTGTGATGGGTGTCAGTGGTGAGCTTAAGGGGTTGAAGCGATAAAGGGAAGTGGTTGCTTTGTCCAGCAGGCTCCAGTGGCACTTACTCAATAAAAACATAGATGCATACTGGCTGCCAAAATGCAGGCATAATCACCACTAGGCAGTAAGCAAGACTCCACCAAACCAGTCAAGAATTAGCGATTCAGAGGCGGGGCCAAGATGGCGGACTAGGTGGACGCTACCGCGGATCCCTCTTGCAACAAAGACTCAGAAAAACAAGGGAATTGATCACATACATAACAATCTACGAACTCTGAACAACAAATACAGACTTAGAGATGGAGAACGAACAAATACGGGCAGACAGCGATCGTTTTCAGAACCAGGAGCCAGCGCACCAGGCAGGTGACCTTTGGAGCCCGATTTGGGGCAGAGCCCGGGGGGCAGACGGCACAGACAAGGGGCCCAGCCCTAGCCCCCGAACTCATCCCGGGAGGGAGCCTAGCCAGTTGGCGCGAGTGGCGAGAGTCCCCAGAGGCAGTGACTGATCTTGGAGCAGGGAGAGCAGTGTCCCAGCTGGGGAGCCGTCCTGCCGGGAGTTTGGCGGGTGCGGGCGGGGCATGAGCGCAGGGACCAGTTATATTCCCCTGAATTGACGCCGGGGGCGGGCCCAGCCGTTCGTGTGGGCGACGCCCACCCAGTTCGCGCATGTGACGCGGCGCACTGGAGGGAGAAGTCCCTGGGAGGAAGTGACTGGTCTTGGAGCAGGGAGAGCAGTGTCCCAGCCTGGGAGCTGTCCCTCTGGGATTTTGGCAGGAGCCGGCGGGGCATGAACGTGGGGATCAGCTCTATATTCTGAGGTGCTACACTCCTAGCTCTCTGATCCCTCCCCCACCCTCCCCAGGCGGCTCCATTAACATCCGAATACCCTGAGCCAGAGGGAGAATTCAGATAGGGATCTAACTGCATTTTTTTTTAGCTGATTACCTGGAACAACTAGTTTCCCAGTGATGGCTCGGGAACAGCAGTCCATATCAAACCACATAAAGAAGCAGACCATGACAGCTTCTCCAACCCCCCAAACAAAAGAATCAAAATCTTTCCCAAATGAAGACACAATCCTGGAATAATCAGATACAGAATATAGAAAACTAATTTACAGAATACTTCAACACATCACAAATGAAATTAGGCTAACTGCAGAAAAAGCCAAGGAACACACCGATAAAACTGTTGAAGAACTCAAAAAGATTATTCAAGAACATAGTGGAAAAATTAATAAGTTGCAAGAATCCATAGAGAGACAACATGTAGAAATCCAAAAGATTAACAATAAAATTACAGAATTAGACAACACAATAGGAAGTCAGAGGAGCAGACTCGAGCAATTAGAATGTAGACTGGAACTTCTGGAGGACCAGGGAATCAACACCAACATAGCTGAAAAAAAATCAGATAAAAGAATTTAAAAAAATGAAGAAACCCTAAGAATCATGTGGGACTCTATCAAGAAGGATAACTTGCGAGTGATTGGAGTCCCAGAACAGGGAGGGGAGACAGAAAACACAGAGAAAATAGTTGAAGAACTCCTGACACAAAACTTCCCTGACATCATGAAAGATGAAAGGATATCTATCCAAGATGCTCATTGAACCCCATATAAGATTGATCCAAAAAGAAAAACACCAAGACATATCATCATCAAACTTGCCAAAACCAAAGACAAACAGAAAATTTTAAAAGCAGCCAGGGAGAAAAGAAAGGTTTCCTTCAAGGGAGAATCAATAAGAATAAGTTCAGACTACTCAGCAGAAACCATGCAGGCAAGAAGGGAATGGGACGACGTATACAGAGCACTGAAGGAGAAAAACTGCCAGCCAAGGATCATATATCCAGCAAAACTCTCTCTGAAATATGAAGGAGAAATTAAGATATTTACAGATAAACACAAGTTTAGAGAATTTGCAAAAACTAAACCAAGACTGCAAGAAATGCTAAAGGAGACTGTTTGGCCTGATGACCAATAATATCAGGTACTAGCACAATACAAGGTCACAAAACAGAATGTCCCGATATCAACGCAACTCAAATAGGGAAGGCACAAAAACAAACAAATTAAGATTAATTCTAAAAAATAAATAAATAAACAAAATAATACACATAACAGGGAATCATGGAAATCAATAGGTAAACGATCACAATAATCAAAAAGAGGGACTAAATATAGGAGGCATTGAACTGCCAGATGGAGAGTGATACAAGGCGATATAGAACAATACAAGTTAGGGTTTTACTTAGAAAAATAGGGGTAAATAATAAGGTAACCACAAAAAGGAATATCAATTACATAACTCAAGAAAAATGTAACGACTCAACTAACATAAAGTTAAACATTATGAAAATGAGGATCTCACAATCTACTATGAAAAACGTCTCAGCACAAAAAAGTATGTGGAAAAATGAAATGGCCAACAACACACATGAAAAGGCATCAAAATGACAGCACTAAAAACTTATTTATCTATAATTACGCTGAATGTAAATGGACTAAATGCACCAATAAAGAGACAGAGAGTCACGGACTGGATAAAGAAACACGATCCATCTATATGCTGCCTACAAGAGACACACCTTAGACTTAGAGACACAAACAAACTAAAGCTTAAAGGATTGAAAAAAATATATCAAGCAAACAATAAGCAAAAAAGAAGAGGAGTAGCAATATTAATTTCTGACAAAATAGACTTTAGACTTAAATCCACCACAAAGGATAAAGAAGGACACTATATAATGATAAAAGGGACAATTGATCAGGAAGACATAACCATATGAAATATTTATGCACCCAATGACAGGGCTGCAAGATACATAAATCAAATTTTAACAGAATTGAAAAGTGAGATAGACACCTCCACAATTATAGTAGGAGACTTCAACACACCACTTTCGGAGAAGGACAGGACATCCAGTAAGAAGCTCAATAGAGACACGGAAGACCTACTTACAACAATCAACCAACTTGACCTCATTGACTTATACAGAACTCTCCACCCAACTGCTGCAAAATATACTTTTTTTTCTAGTGCATATGGAACATTCTCTAGAATAGACCACATATTAGGTCATAAAACAAATCTTTGCAGAATCCAAAACATAGAAATATTACAAAGCATCTTCTCAGACCACAAGGCAATGAAACTAGAAATCAATAACAGAAAAACTAGGGAAAAGAAATCAAATACTTGGAAAATGAACAATACCCTCCTGAAAAAAGACTGGGTTATAGAAGACATCAAGGAGGGAATAAGGAAATTCTTAGAAAGCAACGAGAATGAAAATACTTCCTATCAAAACCTCTGGGACACAGCAAAAGCAGTGCTCAGAGGCCAATTTATATCGATAAATGCACACATACAAAAAGAAGAAAGAGCCAAAATCAGAGAACTGTCCCTACAACTTGAACAAATAGAAAGTGAGCAACAAAAGAACCCATCAGGCACCAGAAGAAAACAAATAATAAAAATTAGAGCTGAACTAAATGAATTAGAGAACAGAAAAACAATTGAAAGAATTAACAAAGCCAAAAGCTGGTTCTTTGAAAAAATTAACAAAATTGATAAACCATTGGCTAGACTGACTAAAGAAAAACAGGAAAGAAAACAAATAACCCGAATAAGAAACGAGAAGGACCACATCACAACAGAGCCAAATGAAATTAAAAGAATCATTTCAGATTACTACGAAAAATTGTACTCTAACAAATTTGAAAACCTAGAAGAAATGGATAAATTCCTGGAAAAATACCACCTACCTAAACTAACACATTCAGAAGTAGAACAACTAAATAGACCCATAACAAAAAAAGAGATTGAAACGGTAATCAAAAAACTTCCAACAAAAAAAAGTCCTGGCCCGGACGACTTCACTGCAGAGTTCTACCAAACCTTCAGAGAAGACTTAACACCATTACTACTAAAGGTATTCCAAAGCATAGAAAAAGACGGAATACTACCCAACTCATTCTATGAAGCTACCATCTCCCTGATACCAAAACCAGGTAAAGACATTACAAAAAAAGAAAATTATAGACCTATATCCCTCATGAACATAGATGCAAAAATCCTCAACAAAATTCTAGCCAATAGAATCCAACAACACATCAAAAAAATAATTCACCCTGATCAAGTGGGATTTATACCAGGTACGCAAGGCTGGTTTAATATCAGAAAAACCATTAATGTAATCCATCACATAAATAAAACAAAAGATAAAAACCACATGATCTTATCAATAGATGCAGAAAAGGCATTTGACAAAGTTCAACACCCATTTATGATAAAAACTCTTACCAAAATAGGAATTGAAGGGAAATTCCTCAACATAATAAAGGGCATCTATGCAAAGCCAACAGCCAATATCACTCTAAATGGAGAGAACCTGAAAGCATTTCCCTTGAGAACGGGAACCAGACAAGAATGCCCTTCATCACCGCTCTTATTCAACATCGTACTTGAAGTCCTAGCCAGGGCAATTAGGCTAGACAAACAAATAAAGGGTATCCAGATTGGCAAGGAGGAAGTAAAGCTATCACTATGTGCAGATGACATGATCGTATACATGGAAAACCCTAAGGAATCCTCCAGAAAACTACTGAAACTAATAGAAGAGTTTGGCAGAGTCTCAGGTTATAAAATAAACATACAAAAATCACTTGGATTCCTCTACATCAACAAAAAGAACACCGAAGAGGAAATAACCAAATCAATACCATTCACAGTAGCCCCCAAGAAGATAAAATACTTAGGAATAAATCTTACCAAGGATGTAAAAGACCTATACCAAGAAAACTACAAAGCTCTGCTACAAGAAATTCAAAAGGACATATTTAGTGGAAAAACATACCCTGCTCATGGATAGGAAGACTTAACATAGTAAAAACGTCTCTTCTACCAAAAGCCATCTATACATATAACGCACTTCCAATCCAAATTCCAATGTCATATTTTAAGGGGATAGAGAAACAAATCACCAATTTCATATGGAAGGGAAAGAAGCCCCGGATAAGCAAAGCATTACTGAAAAAGAAGAAGAAAGTGGGAGGCCTCACTCTACCTGATTTCAGAACCTATTATACAGCTACAGTAGTCAAAACAGCCTGGTACTGGTACAACAACAGGCACATAGACCAATGGAACAGAATTGAGAACCCAGATATAAATCCATCCATGTATGAGCAGCTGATATTTGACAAAGGACCAGTGTCAGTCAATTGGGGAAATGATAGCCTTTTTAACAAATGGTGCTGGCATAACTGGATATCCATTTGCAAAAGAATGAAACAGGACCCATACCTCACACCATGCACAAAAACTAACTCCAAGTGGATCAAAGACCTAAACATAAAGACTAAAACGATAAAGATCATGGAAGAAAAAATTGGGACAACCCTAGGAGCCCTAATACAGGGCATAAACAGAATACAAAACATTACCAAAAATGATGAAGAGAAACCAGATAACTGGGAGCTCCTAAAAATCAAACACCTATGCTCATCTAAAGACTTCACCAAAAGAGTAAAAAGACCACCTACAGACTGGGAAAGAATTTTCAGCTATGACATCTCAGACCAGCGCCTGATCTCTAAAATCTACATGATTCTGTCAAAACTCAACCACAAAAAGACAAACAACCCAATCAAGAAGTGGGCAAAGGATATGAACACACATTTCACTAAAGAAGATATTCAGGCAGCCAACAGATACATGAGAAAATGCTCCCGATCATTAACCATTAGAGAAATGCAAATTAAAACTACGATGAGATTCCATCTCACACCAACTAAAAAAAAACATTAATCCAAAAAACACAAAATAATAAATGTTGGAGAGGCTGCGGAGAGATTGGAACTCTCATACACTGCTGGTGGGATTGTAAAATGGTACAACCACTTTGGAAATCCATCTGGCGTTATCTCAAACAGTTAGAAATAGAACTACCATACAACCCAGAAATCCCACTCCTCAGAATATACCCTGGAGATACAAGAGCCTTCACACAAACAGATATATGCACACCCATGTTTATTGCAGCTCTGTTTACAATAGCAAAAAGCTGGAAGCAACCAAGATGTCCGTCAACGGATGAATGGGTAAATAAATTGTGGTATATTCACACAATGGAATACTACGCATCGATAAAGAACAGTGACGAATCTCTGAAACGTTTCATAACATGGAGGAATCTGGAAGGCATTATGCTGAGCGAAATGAGTCAGAGGCAAAAGGACAAATATTGTATAAGACCACTATTATAAGATCTTGAGAAATAGAAAAAACGGAGAAGAACACATACTTTTGTGGTTACAAAGGGGGGAGGGAGGGAGGGAGGGAGAGGGTTTTTTATTGATCAATCAGTAGATAAGAACTGCTTTGGGTGAAGGAAAAGACAACACTCAATACAAGGAAGGTCAGCCTAATTGGACTGGACTAAAAGCAAAGAGGTTTCCGGGATAAACTGAATGCTTCAAAGGTCAGCGGAGCAGGGGCTGGGGTGTGGCGAACATGGTTTGATGGGATTTCTAAGTCAATGCGCAAAATAATTCTATTATGAAAACATTCTGCATCCCACTTTGAAATGTGGCATCTGGGGTCCTAAATGCCAACAAGCGGCCATCTAAGATACATCAATTGGTCTCAACCCACCTGGAGCAAAGGCAAAGGAAGAACACCAAGGCCACACGACAACTAAGAGCCCAAGAGACAGAAAGGGCCACATGAACCAGAGACCTACATTATCCTGAGACCAGAAGAACTAGTTGGTGCCCGGCCACAATCGATGTCTGCCCTGTCAGGGAGCACAACAGACAATTCCTGAGGGAGCAGGAGACCAATGGGATACAGACCCCAAATTCTCATAAAAAGACCATACTTAATGGTATGACTGCGACTAGAGGAATCCCGGAGGCAATGCTCCCCAGACCTTCTGATGGCACAAGACAGGAACCATCCCCGAAGACAACTCATCAGACATAAAAAGGACTGGTCAGTGGGGGGGAGAGAGATGCTGATGAAGAGCGAGCTAATTAAATCAGGTGGACACTGGAGAGTGTGTTGGCAACTCTTGACTGGAGGGGGAATGGGAAGATAGAGAGAGAGGGAAGACGGCAAAATTGGCACGAAACGAGAGACTGAAAGGGCTGACTCAATAGGGGGAGAGCAAGTGGGAAAGGGGAGTAAGATGTATGTAAACTTACATGTGACAGACTGATTGGAATGGTAAATGTTCACTTGAAGCTTAATAAAAATTAATTAAAAAAAAAAAGAATTAGGGATTCAATTCTGTTCAGGCATAATCTGGGGGTAATTGCTGCGGTTCCCTTCCCAAAGGAATGTATGTTTAAACTGCTCCCCTAATTTATAACTCCTATTGTAAGGTTTTTATTGTAAGGTATGATATCTTAGGCAAATGTGATGTAATAGCAGTCTTTATGGGCAGAACCTGTAAACATCCATCTAAAGTTGCTCTGCTAGCTGCCATATGTGGTTGGTGGAGGTATTTAAAGTGTAATTTTGCACTTGAGATGATATTTAAAATACAATCTCAAATCCACCAATAGCAAGAGACAACAGTAACAAGGCTGGTTCAAAGCAACTCCCTGAAATTCAGAGTGGTTTGTTAGACTCATGCTTTTCACAAGGCTTATAAGACCTATTTGATTTGCTTACAGATAATTACTAAGTGAAAGAGGACACAAGCTTATCCATCCTATTGTCTCTAAATTATACGTAAAAGATTATTCTGGAATGATTAAAAGATACAGGGTCCTGGGCTCCAACCCAAATGCTCTAATTGAGTAAATCTGGGATAAATTGCAGGAATGTGCGTTTTTATCAAGTATCCCGTGGGTTTCTGTTATAGTTGCTAAGGGAAACACTGACTGTCAGTGAGATTTCAGAAAACTAACAGGTAGATTTCTTCCATCTTTTTCAATAACACTTCCTTTATTGGATCACTGATTTTTGAAATTCCTTTAAGGGGAGGCAGAGCTTTTGAATTTGTAATTAGAGAAGACTCTTTGTTTAGTAATTTCCAGACCTAATGGAATATAAGTGTCTCATAGCATCCCATCCTGGATCTTTGTCTTAGGGGTTGTGGAGAATGTGCTCTGAAAGTAAGAAGGTTTTCTTAGTTAACACTGAGCATTAAAATCCCTAAAATGCCAAAGCACTGCAATTGGTCTCTACTCACCTAGAGCAACAGAGGAAAAAGGAGAGTCAGGAATAGGAGGCAAAGGAATTGGTGGCTAACTGCCTCCATGAACAACTGCCTCCTTTGCCATGAGAATAGAAGAACTGGCTGGTGCCTGGCCACCATTAATGATTATTTTGTTCAAAGAGCCTATAGAAGAATCCTGATCACAAGAGGGGAAATGCAGAAGAATTTCAAATTTTCACAGACTCCAGGCTTTCTGGAGCCATGGGTGCTGGATGAATCCCTGCAACTATTGCCCTGAGATAGTCTTTAAACCTTAAACCAAAAATGTCCACTAAAGTCTTAAAACAATAGTCTAGCTTAACTAGTGAAAAATGTCTGCCTTTAGTATCGTGCTGTTTTAAGAACTATCTATATGGGATCAAACAGAAAACAGCAACTCAAAAGATTAGATAGGAATCTTAGGGGGCAGTGAGTTTGTGTTAATGGGGAGTAACAACTCAGAAAAGGAGAGTGAGAATGGTTGTACAACTCAAAGAATGATATCAATGTTACTGAATTGTGCATGTAGAAACTGTTGAATTGGTGTATGTTCTGCTGTGTATATTCTCAACAAGAACAAAATTAAGAAAAAATTTAAAAAATCTCTAAAATGATAATGCCTAGCATAAAGGAATGTAAGATGTGAAAAGAACACTCATTTTAGTAGAATCTGACACAATTATATTGTATATTTCATTAAAGCAATCAAATGGAAAGGGTTTCATTAATATATGTTCCCTAGAAGAAAGTCATGTTCGGTAAGGTTTGGTTAGTGAAAACAAGGGAAAAGATAAGAACCTCGATGAGATGGATTGACACAATAGCCACAACAATGAACTCCAACGTAATAATGTTTATGAGGATGGCACAGGACTGCTCAACGTTTTGTTCTGTTATACATAAGCTTGCCATGAGTCGGAGCCAACTCAATTGCAACTAGCAACAAAGTGCTTCACTCTTTGGTTGGGCCCTCAAAAATATATACAACCATTTATTATACCCAGAAGGTTGTTCTACAGTTTCAAAATAATGTGAAAGTCACAACTTGTATCATTGGTTCTTATCTTTTTACTATAGCGTATAGTTTGAGAGACTTAGCTAGACTGTAAATTTCTTAAGACCAAGTGTTTATTGTTGATTTTAAGTGGTTTTGTTTTCAAATATCTCACATCTAACCCAGTTCCTCAAAGAGCTTGTCTTTAATAAATATTTGTTAATCTGTTGATGGCTTTAAAAAAAATAAGGAGCTTATTAATCAATGAAGCAGACAGGATATCCCTTCAAATACCTGTCGGAGATAAGAAAACTTAATATGGGTATAGAATCAATTAAAATGTCAGAAATCTTTCTCAGAACAACCGTGACTATATGACTCTGTTGTGCAAATTCCTGCGGCAGCTCATGAAACTACAAAGTTTACAGCCTAGTTTTGAAGGTCCTCCATGTTCTGAATACTTAAAATTTCCAATCATATCACAAATTGCTCCCCATTGTATATGTATATGTATATGTATGTGTCCTCACTCACATTTCTCTGGACACACCGAGAGTATTTCCACGCTTAGACTGATTGTGCCGTCTTATCAGACACTTCCGTCATTTGTTTTTACCATTATAATCTCATTTTTCTTCCAAGTCATCTTGACTACTGTCCCCTCCAAAGACTTCCCTGCTCAAACCCCTTACTCAGGTTATCTCTCTCCTCTCTGAAGTCCCAATGCATTTTGTTCTCCTGATGGCAGTTACCATAGCTTGCATTGTATTACTTTACTTCTTTAATTTATTATGTTTATGTGTTTTTTTTGGAGTGACTTCTCTATGGTACAGGAGACCTTTCAATCCTCATGGCATGCAATGTAGAAATCTTCATTGCATAAATTATTGAAATAACAAAACGAATCATTTCAATTTTAAATTAAATTATTTATGATTGGAAAAATTTGTTCAAGTTTCTTAACTTCCTTAATAATGAGTAACTTTATCCATAAAATGAAGATGGCAACACCCATCATACAAAATGAGATTGTTACACAAAGCACTTGCGTACCTTTAAAACATTCAGAGACGATCCTATAGGTACAAAGAAACAGGGAAGAAGGAAAGCAAAACAAAAGACATTCATATAGATACATAGTAATATTAGAGGATACAGAGCAACTTAAATTCGGAAAAGGTGCATTTCAGGGTTGTACCCTTTTACCTTACTTATTCAATCTGTATGCTGAACAAATAATCCAAGCAACTGGACTACATGAAGAGGAATGTGGCATCAGGATTAAAGGAAAAGTCATTAATAACAGAACCTTGCTGAAAGTGAAGACAATTTGCAGCACTTACTGATGAAGGTCAAAGACTATAGCTTTCTGTATTGATTCCACCTGAACATGAAGAAAACCAAAGTCCTTACAACTGGACCAATAAACAGTATCACGATAAATGGTGAGGAAATCAAAGTTGTCAAGGATTTCATTCTTTCTGGATCAATAACCAATGCCCGTGGAAGTAGTAGCCAAGAAATCAAACAATGGGTTGCATTGGGCAAATCTGCTGCAAAGGTCTCTGTAAAGTGTTAAAAATCGAAGATGTCACTTTGATGACTAAGGTCTACCTGACCCAAGCCATGGTCTTCTCAATTGCCACATATGTATGTGAAACCTGGGCAATGAAAAAGGAAGAACAAAGAAGAATTGACACATTTGAGTTTTGGTGTTGGCAAAGAATATTGAATATACCATGGACTTCCAGAAGAGCAAACAAATCTGTCCTGAAGGAAGTACTGCCAGAATGCTCCTTAGAAACAAGGATGGTGAAACTTAGTCTTGTTTACTTTGAACACATCCTCAGGAAAGATCAATCTCTAGAAAAGTGCATTATGTTTGGCAAAGCAGAGGCTCAGCAAAAATGAGGGAAACCCTCCATGAGATGGATTGATGTGGTGGCTGCAACAATGGGCTCAAACATAGCAAAGATTGTGAGAAAGGAGCAGGACCAGGCAGTGTTTCGTTCTGTTATACGTAAGGTCACCATGAGTCAGAGCTAACTTGACAGCAACTAACAATAACAAAAATAATTTTATTGGATTGACTAAAAGTCAAAAAGACTTGCCTGAAAAAGCTGCAAAAATCACTTATGTACTCACAATTCTGTGGGGTAACAATTTGGTCCAAGCTCAGCTGGGATGGCTCCTCTATGCTCCACATGATCCCAGCCTCAGGTGGAATTGCTAGAATGCCTGGGCTGGCTCAGAAGGGTGGACTTCTCTGTCTGCCTGGTCTCTAATCCTCCATCAGGGCTAATAACATGGTGGGACCATTCCATGAGATCAAGACTGAAAGCTGCAAGCCTTTCTAAACCATAGGCTCATAACTTGCACAATGTCACTTTCATTGCATTTTATTGGTTAGAGCAAGTTACGAGTCCAGATCTGATTCCAGGGATGGAGAAGTAGACTCCATTTTTGATGGGAGAAATGCAAAGGATTAGTGGCCATTTGTAATCTACCAAAACAAAGGAGACAGAGGAGGGGAAGGCAGGGAGTAGAGAAAAACACCAGATTTGGAGTAAACATATGTATGATTGATGGAATATTGGAATGATTGAACCCAGATATATGTACTGTAAGTATAAAGAGAAAGAGCTAAGCTAAGAAAAGCAACAAAGAAAAGAGATCATTGAGAGTAAACCAAAAAGTTTAAGAATTTAAAATGTGTAAGAGTGCTAATAAAAGGAGTGAGATGTTAATAGCAATGGTTGGAGAGGATAATTTTTTCTATATGAAGAAATTATGGAACAGAGTGGTTCATGAGACAAGGAGAGGGGCAAGAGATCTATCTCGGTCAGCTGAGCAAGTAAGCATGGTTGGGGGTATAAATGGGAAGGAGACAGGTGTTCAGTAATGTTTTAGAGCACAGTGAGTAAGAACTGAAGATAGGAACAAGAACAGCAAGTGTCTAAAGAGATCTTAAAACCCATTGCTGTCGAGTTGGTTCTGACTCATAGTGTCCCTGTAGGGCAGAGTAGAACTGCCCCATTGGGTTCCCAAGGTTTCTTCAGGGGAGCTAACTGCCATGTGTATCTCCCTCAGAGTGGCTGGTTTGTTTGAACTACTGACCTTTCATTCAGCAGCTGCGCTCTTAACCACTGCACCATCCAGACTCCTTCCAAGAGGTCTTAGGTGACCATATATAATCCAAACTGAGATTTTTGAGAGAAGAAGAAAGTGCTAGTAATTATTAGGAGCTCTGGTAGCACAGTGGTTGAGAGCTCAACTACTAAGCAAAAGGTCAGCAGTTTGAATCTACCAGCTGCTCCTTGGAAACCCTACAGGGTAATTCTACTCTGTCCTGTGTGGTCACTATGAGTCACAATTGACTTGATGGCAATGGGTTTTTTGATTTAGTAATTATTACTCCAGGACAATAGGAGTTAGGCAGTTATATAGGGTGTACAGCCATACATGTTTTAGGGATCTACATGAATTATGACACTTACGAAGATGAAGTTGAGGCGAGAAGCTTAGAAAAATGACAAATATTATTTTCGCCTAAGTTTAAGTCCAACAGGATATACAAGTAAAATGTTTTCTGGATATAGAAAGCAAGAGAATTATAAAGAGCTTAAGACTTGTACTGCCGGGAGATAATAACACTAATTATATATTACATTTACATAATGTTTTATGATTGAAATGCTTTGGTAGGCACGGTCTCATTTTATCTTCACAGTTGCCCTTCCAGACAGAGAAGGCGATTATTATCCTTCTTCTTTGGGGAGGAAGGGCTTTACATGGAAGACAGCATGTTCTTTGTAGACATGTTAATAAGGCAGCAGGGACAGTGAGTGACCCCACCGTGTGTTCTTGGAAAAGTATATAACCTCTTTGAGCACCAATTTTCTAACTTGCAAAAGAAAAATAATGATATACATAAACTTTCATCTAGTGTTAAGCATACAGTGCATGTCAAAAAAAAAAAAAAAAAAAAAACCATGTTCATTCCTTCTCCACATTTTGTCAGATGATGAACCCAGATCTCCTAGTCCAGTGCTTTTTTTTTTTCACAAAACCACTGGTCATTTACTGACAGAGGAAACAAGAGGAATGAAAAGCATTCAAAGGAGGCCAATACATACTGAATCTACTTTGGACATGTTATCAGGAGGGACCAGTCCCTGGAGAAGGACATCCTGCTTGGTAAAGCAGAGGGTCTGCAAAAGAGAAGACCCTTAATGAGGTGGACTGATACGATTGGCTACAACAATGGGCTGAAGCATAACAGTGATCGTGAAGATGGTGCAAGACTGGGCAGTGTTTCATTCTGTTGTATATAGGGTTGCTATGAGTTGGAACCAATCCGATGGCACCTAACAACCACAAGTGAAGGATTACCAAAGCAGTGTGTTTGTCACCCTAACAGAAAGAGTCCTTGATGATAGTAAGAAAATAATTAAGAAGAAAGGAAAGGTTAAAAAAGCAATGGCAAGATTATTAAACCAAATATCTGGCAGTTTTAATAAGTTCGACTTTTTTTAGAATAGAGGACATTACAGGGGGTGCAAAGTATAATATGAATGGAAGCTCAAAGCTAGGGGTAGACTGGACTAAGGTCAAGTCAATGACGATGGGCTAGAAGAAAAGGAGCACAAGTTACAGGTGAGTGAAGTTGAAAGGCAGTTCCCTGGGGAGGCAGGTTTCAGTCTGGAGAATAACTGATAAAATGTGGTGAGTCAGATCAGATTGAGGCGAGAAGAGTTTAGCTCGAGAAGTTGACCACTCTTGGCCTCAATTCCCTCCTTGATCATTTTCTACCTTACAATTCTGTGATTCTAAAATCCAGTTGCGTATCATCAGCTCTGGGTAGAGGGAGAGGATGGGGAAGAGCTTTAAAAATAGTGGTGTTGCTGGTGGTGTAGTGGTTAAGTGCTACAGCTGCTAACCAAGAGGTTGGCAGTTCAAATCCACCAGGTGCTCCTTGGGAACTCTATGTGGCAGTCCTACTCTGTCCTATAGGGTCGCTATGGAGTCAGAATCAACTCGACGGCAGTGGGTTTGGTTTGGTTTTTGGTCTCCATCTCTACTAGAATATCCATCACCCATTAAGTGCTACTGCTCTAAGACTTTATTTATTTATTTTTTTTCATGGTGAAGCTGAATGTTCCATCGTATTTTTCTTTTTTTTTTTTTGTTGTTGTTCTTTTCCCCTGTACCCATTGAAATTCTTATTCTCTTTTCCTCTCTCTCTTTTTTGTTTGTTTGTTTGTTTGTACTGCTTTCTAGCTGCGGCCTCTGCTATCGGTCGTCTTTTATTCTTTTAGTCTTCCTTTATTATATTCTACTTTTTAAAAATTTCATCTCCATCAAATTCATGATCCATGTCCAGAACCAACCTTGTTATGCAGTGTGTGTGTGTGTGTGTGTGTGTGTGTGTGTGGTGAGGAGGGAGTATTTGGTATTTGTTCCCTGATGGAAGCATTCTTTATTCCACAGGCAGCCCAGCCACGATAGTATCTGACACACGTCTCCTGTAGTAGAAGTTTCCAGTTATTTTACTATAGTCATGCCCATTTTAAGATCTACTTCTCACAGAATACTTTATCAGTAGTTCTTATCAGCAAATTCTGAGCTTTACTGAATCACAATCTTATTCAGATTATTCCCTTTGCCCATCTTAAAGGTATTTTCTTTGCTTCACGTTTTGTTTGCAACAATTTCTTAATAAGCATTATTTAACTATTAAATATTCTCTTTGAAAGAATCCTCCTAAAGGGTACCAAAAACAGAACACTTCTCTGGACACACTTAGCAACGGAATTTTTGATTACTTCTAGATAAGATGCTTCATATTATGGTTTGCCTACTATATTTTTTCTTCGTTAATTCATTATTTATTCATTCTCTCAGCAAACATTTGGCACCTTCTACATGACAGGTATTTGAGACCTCCCTCATATATGATCCCTGGCGGTGCAACAGTTAAACGCTCTGCTGCTAACCAAAAGTTTGGCAATTCGAACCCACCCAGTGGCTTCACAGGAGAAAGACTTGGCGATCTGCTCTCATAAAGATCACAGCCTAGAAAACCCTATGGAACAGTTCTACTTTATTAGATAGGGTTGCTGTGAGTTGAAATCAACTTGACAGCACCCAACAACAAATATATATATATATATTCTCCAAGGTATTCACAGACATTAAACCTTCTCCTCACTTATCGACTATCTCATTAACTGATATTTTGCATTTACGAAACAGTAAAAAAAAGCTATCTGACTATTTTGTGCATTAACAATGTATGTCTGGCAGTAATGAATGTCAAGGTATGAGGTGAGAGTAACCCTGGCTGTGGTGGTTAAAGTTATGTGTTGACTTGGCTGGGACATGATTCTCACTGTTTTGGCACTTATGTAATGATGTAATTTGTCAGTTATGTAATGATGTAGTCAACTTCCATTTTGTGGTCTGGTGTAGTCATCTTCTATTTTTGCATAACAACAATTTTGTGTAACGACCTGGTCTTTGGAACCTAACCATGTTGATAAGTGAGGAGAAGGCATAGTCTAATCTATGAACTCTAGAGTTGCTTTGCAGTATTCTCAAAAATTTCCAATTACCACTCAGTGCAAAATAAAAAATTCAATTCTTGATACCTTAAGTTGTTTACCTTGGATTCTGCTGAAATGCCCTCATTTCAGGATGATTTTCAGTTGTTGTGTCTGTCAGAGTCATCCTATCATGTCTCCAGAGTGACTTGTGTAGCTAAATTCAGGAGCCACCAGACTGCAGCTTGGTTCAAAATTAGCAAAAAGTTGCTTTTTTTTTCCCCCCTCAAAATTTTGGGCATGGATATTTGAATCTGCATATGGGAAGCCTAGAAGTGGTGTGTGTTTCTCACCGTGAGAGGATGAAAGGTGGCAATCTAAAGGCAAAGTTTGTAAACAGAGAAGGAGAGAATCAAGAACAACAGTGGAGAAATGGAACTGGACCTTACTCAAACTATGTCTGAGCCCACCCTGCTTTTGGATAGAATCATGATACAATAAATGTTGTTGATGTTCAAGGCCATCTCAGTAGTTTTTGCAGTTATGATTGATAATGCAGTTGTTGTGATCACTTGCAACACATCCTACTTGTTCGGAAAGAAAGCTCCTTACATTTTGAAGAATAAAATAAAGCAGTACAAAATATCCTGGAAAAATTCCTTCTAACAAGATAATTAATAACATTGTTGTAAATATCTTCATATCTAAAATGGAGAATGGCATTGAAATAGTTCAAATTGGTTCTTTTTGCTTTTAATATATATACATCATATGCATATATATAAATCTAAACCAAACCTGTTGCCGTCAGGTTGGTTCTGACTTATAGCGATCCTATAGGACAAAGTAGAACCGCCTCATAGGGTTTCCAAGGAGTGGCTGGTGGATTTGAACTGCCAGCCTTTTGGTTACCAGCCAAGCTCTTAACCACTGTATCACCAGGGCTCCAGGTGTATATATAAATATATATGTATAAAATCTTTAATACCCTCAGTTGTCCACCTTAGATTCTGCTGAGATGCCTCTGTTAGGATGATTTCAGTTGTTGTACCTGTCGAGTCCAAGGGGAAAACTGAAATCATTCTAAATATCCAAATTTGTAAGACTTAATAGAGGAGAAGGAGCCTATTAGTTGAATTAGGAAATATGAAAAGTTTTGACTTTTCCAGCTGGATGGTCCATAGAGATCATCTAGTTTAGGTATGTTATTTTCTGATGATGCATTTTATTTTCTGCTTTCTTAGCAGTGTCCTAGACCCAATGAGAACTCCTTTTCTAAGACATGTGAGTCACTGGGGGAACAGATGACTTCTGTGTCATTGACAGTTTTCTAACACCAGTTCAGGAAGAACTTCCTGCATGCTGTGTTCCGGTCTACTGTGACATTGGTGTAACCATTCCCACCCTGGCAGGAATTACCCACATCACTCTGACGTGTTACTTCTAGCTCTTCTTCCTCATTCTACTTTATCTTCGTAATTCTATCTCCTTTTTATTCTGTCTTCAATTTGTCCTGGTAGTTTCCAAATTGTTTTTTCCAACTGTTTAAATTTCCACCAGCTAGAGCTGGTGGGCTGGATTACGAATCAGCAAATCTGAGAGCGTATGTTTCCTTAGAATATACAGGTGCTTCCTGTATATACGATGATTGAAGACTGATCCCCACCACTCCCTACCCCTTGAACCCACCATCCCAAACATTAGTTAGCTCGCTTTAAGCCCCAAGAACTATGTAAGATGTGGGAAAGAACACAAGAAGTTGAATTTGAGTTAAATTAAAAAAAAAAAAAAAATTCTTTTTCTGCACACCTGGGTTTGTCATATGAGATTTAAATCCATCATGCATCTTGAAATTCACCAAACAATATTAAAATTTCTTTCAGGTGAATAGGAAGAATATTAAAACATTGTAGAGGAGGTAGAAATACTTTTCCAAAACTTAAACAACCAACAAAATAATTCTTATTTCCTCAAATTATGGTCCATATGCAGCAGCTAATATTATCACTAATAATCTTATAATTCTACCCAGTGCTACACCTTTTACTCCGATCCTTTGGCTAGCAAGATAACATGCCTCGTTTAGGCCAAGGTGAATTACCTCTTCTAGTGAGACAAAGAGTAAGACAAATGATTCCATGACAACCTTTACACATATATCTTGCTTGTCTTCATGCCTTACTTATTTGCTTGTATAAGGTAAATGAGTCCTTTTCAACACATCCAACATTAGCAACAGAAAATCAAACTACACAGAATTATCACTGTGGGATATATATTAGGAAGCTGATATGAACATTTAATATTTTGAATTAAGTCTCAAAACAAAAACAATCTTAGGAAAAATCAGTCTAAATAATTTATTTTTTGCTATTATTTGTAAATGTACTTATATTTGTAAATGAAAACAAAGTATTTACAATTTTTAATTTACAAAGTACAAATTTTTTTTTTAATATTACCAAGTATTTGACTTACTGAAGCCTTGATCACGGCTTGTAAAGTGGAATGAGGGTTTGGCATTAACATCTAATCCTGAGTTATTTCTGTTTCAATGTTTCAGGGTTACTGGATGAACTTTTCAGTATAGAACTTCATTGTCAAATTTACCCCACATTTAATACATCAATATCATTGAAATATGTAGTTCATATTTTATTATAATAAGGCTGAATATGCAATAAATATTTGTTGAACAACCTTTTCATTGTAATTACATATGGTAAATTAAATATACATTTTCCTTAGATGATAAATACACTAGTTGAATAACTAAGAGTGAGTATCTAAACATTGATTTATTCACAAGATATTAGAGATACTTAAAAGCAATCCATAGGCATGGTCTCAACCCACAGACGTTTTCTGGCCACATCAAGTCCCACCCCACTACACACAGACTTTTAACCCTGATGTTGTTATGTATACAGACGAAGTGAAAAACTAAGATAATGATACATACAATTCAGGAAAAACAAATACATTAGCTATGCCTATTTGTTTATTAGAGAGAAAGAGGAAAAAAAAAAAAAAAAAGAGAGAGAGATTTATTTTGGCCTGACTAACTGCCTGAATCATTCCTCCGATTCTTCATTTCCCTCCGCATGTCTAGACCCGCCGATGACTGAAGAATAAACATGGGACAGAAACCTTTCCCTTCAACACACAAAGCCTCATTTCTTCATCTGGATCCTGTTTCCTCTTGATGAGAAAAGACCGTTCACAGCCTTCTGTTGATGTGTCTTTTCAACCAAGATATTAATAAATATTTCTATTTGCTTCTAAGTGGAAATCATAACTTATGAAAAAACATATTACTTTTTATTCATAAAGTACTTTTTTTGAAAATATCATTGTAAGCAAGTTTAACAGAATAAATTAAACACTTTAAAACCCATTGTCTTAAATGTTCTAAGAGAAATCAGAAGTCCCGTTTCCCTTAAAAAGTATCTAATTTTTAGTGCATTTCGATTTTTTAGAGAAATAACAAATGTTTTCACTGGATGGGCTTTTCCATATTTTACTACATTAAAAATCATTTATTTAATGCCTAGGGTTTTTCAGGCTAAGTGCTAAAAAAGAAGTTAACATTCTACTTGTTAATATGTTCATGTTAGAAATAATTTGGAGGAAAAAAATAACACGTTATATTTTAGAATGTGCTGTATTGCCATGGATTATAAATTGAAATATTTTTTATATTTATTAGCAGATAATATATAATTCTCAAAAGCTGTAGCCAATTTATTTATTTGTTTAGTTTTTTCAGGTAGGCTTAATTTTAGACCGAGCAAATTGGAATGGAGTTTATTCGAGTCCAAAAATAGTACATGCATTTAATACACTCAAAGTCAGAATGTCCAAGGTAAGTCATTTCTAATAACTCAGGTGATAAACCACAGTCCAAAATCTGAGTTTAAACCCACTCATAGAGCAAGTTCTCCTTCTGCCTGATGTACTTACAGAGCCTAGTAGGACTTTATAAACACACATTAGCCATAACCCATAGTTGGAGCTGAAGGCAGGTGTTAGACATAACTGGCGGAGGGCTTACTAGGCGCTGTTGTTTCTGGGCTTATCTGGGTGTGGCACAGCATTTCCAGGGGCTGGATATCTGAACGTTTGCTTCTTTCTGTTGCAACACCAGTACCCGCAGAGCAGACCCCCGCCAATGAAGAGGACAGCCACACTCGCCCAGCCTAGGAAAAGTGCCGCTCCCAGCTCTCGTTTTTGACCCACGTGGATGGCTGGGTTGTAGAAATCCCGGATGATGATATTGGCTGTCCAGCACACCGGAATCAGAATGAAGATGCCTGTCAGGATGAAGAGAGCTCCAGACGTGCCCAGGAGGTACACTTTGACCCTCTTATTAGACCCCGTGCACTGGATCTGCTTCATGCCACAGATGCCAATCAGTAGGGAAATCAAGGAGAGAGCAGCTGCCACACACATGAGTGCCCGGGCTGCTTCCAGGGCAGGTGGGAGCTCCAACATAGAACTATAGAACTTGCACTGCAGCCTGACCCTGGCTTGTCGGACGCAGGCCATCCAGAGTCCTTCCCAGATCCTTTCAAAGACAATAATGTTGCTTCCAATAAAAGCTGATACTCTCCATTGAGGCAGGAGTGTTGTGGCAAGAGTCCCAAGCATGCCAAAGAACCCAAGAACCAGCCCAGCAATTTGCAGGGGATAAAATGCCATGTCCTTTACCTTGAAGACTGGTCCAATCTAGAACGGCAGAAAATGCTCACGATGCAGAATGCAGAAGGCTCTCAGGGTCTACAGCAATCTCTGAGGATCTTCTCCTCTGTTATAGCCCATAGCGTTTCAGTCCAAATCAACAGCAGTGACTGCACTTAGCCTCACTAGAAGTACCTGTTGTAAATGCATGCTGCCTTGGTGCACACACGTTCATTTCTGTATGGATTATTTACTAGTCATATATAATTGCTTCCCAGCCAATAAGAAGTAACCAGAGGTGTGTCAAGAAATACTACAGTCAACTTCAGTATCCATATCATGAATGTCTTAGTAATATTATAATTGTCAAAGCTTCCACTGTGGATTACTAATTACAGAGCTGAAACTTCCTGCCTAAAAAATCACTCAATTAAAAAAGTGTGTATATATATATATGTGTGTGTGTGTGTGTGTGTGTGTTAAGTCTCAACTGAAGACAACTCTAAAAGTTTGCCAGTTCTTTGGAGACTAACTGAAAAACAGAGAGCAGTTGAAGAACGCTTTAGATATTAAAAAAAAAAATGATGTATTACTTTCTTCTACTCTAAGCCAATTTCCTTTAATTTGATTCATCAATGCTGGGTTAAATAAAGACCTCTGCACAGGGAGAAATGCTTATATATTAAAGTAATTTCAAGACTTCTACTAAAACTACTATTACTTTGTAAAAGAAGGCATCCTAAGTATGAAAATTAGAATTCACAATATATTTTTTAGATTTAGAAAGGAAGAATAAAGAGAAACACTTCTTATAATTGATTTGAATCTATTGGTAATTATATGTTGTCTCTTAAACAATGTCTCTGTCTGGTAAAATAAGGTTTGAAATGTAAACTTTCATTAGATTTATTATCAATGGCAACTTGGAATATATTATATTTAGCAAATCCAGGGCTTTAGTTGATGATTTTTGTAGAACAATTTAACAGTAGCCCTTTGGATTATCTAGGCAATCATTTAAAATTCAAACAAAAGAGAACTTTTCAGATCCGGAAGTTACTCTGGACTTATCACCCTTAAGTCCTTCATTTCCCAGACATGGAGTGTGAGGCTGACAGAGTACTTGGCTTCAGCTAGCTGGGTGGTAACTGCTCCAGGAGTAAACCCAAGTCTAACTCACTATACTTATCCCCTACATCTAGTGTGACTGAGAAAAGGGAAGGAGAAACACTTTTTATACCATTTCATATGAATAGGATTAAACCTGGAATTTAACATTGCACCTTCCGTAAAGTTTTCAAAGCAAAAACAATTCTACTCAGGCTGTTTCAGAATACAAGAGTCAAGTTGCCATCCTTGGCTACCACTTCCTGCTGTTGCCCAGAGACTGAGGGGCTTAATCTGGGAATTGTGCCCCTTTTTCCTTTTACTTTCACATCCCACCACAAGACAATCATGGTGAGGGTGAAACTACTCAAAAGCAAACATATGAAGCACACTCTAGCTGGGAGACAGAAGAGTTTGAAAATATATCCTCCGTTTCCATAAAGCACTGGTCAAAGAACTTATGGGTCATCCAAAACCATCCATATATTAAAAAAGTCCATTAATTGAATTAGGGAATATGGAAGGCTTTGAGTTTTCAAGGCAGATGGCCCATACAGATCATCTAGTTTAGTCTTATTATTTTCTGACGATGCATTTTTTTATTTTTTTGTTTCCTTAGCAGTGTCCTAGACCCAATGTGAACTCCTTTTCCAAGGAATGTGAGTCATTGAAGAAACTAATGACTTCTGTGTAGTTGACAGTTTCTTAACATCAGTTCAGGAAGAAGGATTTCTTGGGTGTTTTGCTCTGGGCTACTGAGGCACTGGTCTAACCATTCTCACCCTGGCAAGAATTACCCATGTTACGTTGAGGTGTTACTTCCAGTTCTTCTTCCTCTTCCTACTTCCTGTCCCTGATTCCATCTCATTTTTATTCTGTCTTCAATTTGTCCTGGTAGTTTCCAACTATTTTCAAAAAAAAAAAATTTTTTTTTTTTAGAGCTGGTGGCATGTATTACAAACTAACACAACTGAGAGCATGTGTTTACTTAGAGTATGGATGTATACCCTCAGTATAAGAATAATCTGAGAAACATACATAATGTAGGAGCTCTTGTTTCTTGCCCTTCACTTTTAGGAAGAGATAAGTGTTTTCTCTCCAACTCTTCTGTACATCTCATGCCTTTTCACATCCTCAGGGGCCCTTGCTTTATTAATTATTCTTTCCCTTAGCTGTATTTATACATTCTCCCTCTGGGTTGCCCTCTAGAACATAAACATAAACAAATTTCTTCCATTTTAAAATTCTAATTGCCATATCTTATTTCCTACTATTTATCCCCATATGTCTTTTCGTCCACTCTTAAATTTCCCACTGCTCCACATATTTCAATATGTCTGCCATCACCGTACCACTCTTCAAAGCTGTGCTGGAACAGTGAGGGACTTTCTGGACTTCCCAACTGCCATCTCCAAAGAACGCATCCATATCTTTTCTTACTTAACTTCTCTATGAATTCAACACAATAATCCACTGTCTCCTAATCAAGACAGAAAAGCTTAGTTGAGAAGAGCATGGGCTTTGGAGAGACATTTGTTTCCATCTTGGTTGGATTTCTTAGCTCTCAATTTTCAATGGGTTTTTGAACTTTTAAAACTGCGAGACCAACGATTTCTTCATTGCAAATAGCTTTTTTCAGCAACATAAATGACCACTATACACATTGACATCACCAGATGGAACACACAGGAATCAAATTGACTACGTCTGTTGAAAGAGATGATGGAAAAGCTCAATATCATCAGTCAGAACAAGGCCAGGGGCCGACTGTGGAACAGGCCATCAATTGCTCATATGCACGTTCTAGTTGAAGCTGAAGAAAATTAGAACAAGTCTGCTAGAGACAAAATAAGACCTTGAGTATATCCCATCTGAATTTAGAGACCATCTCAAGAATAGATTTAAGACATTGAACACTGATGACTGAAGACTAGATGAGTTGTGGAATGATATCAAGGACGTCATACATGGAGAAAGCAAGAGGTCATTAAAAAGATAGGAAAGAAAGAAAAGACAAAAATGGATGTCAGAAGAGGCTCTGAAACTTGCTATTGAATGTTAAGTAGCTAAAGCAAAAGGAAGAAATGATGAAGTAAAAGAGCTAAATACAAAATTTCAAAAGCCAGCTCGAGAAGACAAAGTAAAGTATTATAATGACTGTGAAAAGACTTGGATATAGAAAACCAAAAGGGAAGAACATTCTCAGCATTTCTCAAGCTGAAAGAACTGAAGAAAAATTTCAAGCCTCAAGTTCCAATATTGAAGGATGCTATGGGGAAAATACTAGACGCAGGAAGTATCGAAAGAAGATGGAAGTAATACACAGAGTCACCATAGCAAAAAGAATTAGTCGACGTTCAACCATTTCAGGAGGTAGCATATGATCAGGAACCAATGGTAGTGAAGGAAAAAATCCAAACTGCACTGAAGGCACTGGCAAAAAACAAGTCTCCAGAATTGATGGAACACCAACTGAGATGTTTCAACAAATGGATGCAGTACCAGAAGTGCTCACCCATCTATGCCAAAAAATTTGGAAGACAGCTACCTAGCTACTGACTGGAAGAGATACATATTTATGCCTATTCCCAAGAAAGGTTATCCAACCAAATGAGGAAATTATCAAACAGTATCATTAATGTCACATGCAAGCAAAATTTTGCTGAAGATCATTCAAAAGCAGCTGCAGCAGTGTATCGACAGGGAACTGCCAGAAACTCAGGCTGGATTTAGAAGAGGACATGGAAGCAGGGATATCATTGCTGATGTCAGACGTATCCTGGCTGAAAGCAGAGAATACCAGAAAGATGTTTACCTATGTTTTATTGACAAATGCAAAGGCATTCAACTGTGTGGGTCATAGCAAATTATGGATGACATTGTGAAGAATGGGAATTCCAGAATAGTTGATTGTGCACATGAGGAACCTGTACATAGATCAAGAGGCAGTCGTCTGAACAGAACAAGGGGATACTGTGTGGTTTAAAGTCAGGAAAGATGTGTGTCAGGGTTGTATCCTTTCACCATATTTATTCAATCTGTATGCTGAGCAAAGAATCCGAGAAGCTGGACTATATGAAGAATAATGCAATATCAGAATTGGAGGAAGACTCATTAACAAGCTGCATTATGCAGATGACACAACCTTGCTTGCTGAAAGTGAAGAGGACTTGATAAACTTACTGATGAAGATCAAAGACCACGGCCTCCAGTATGGATTACAGCTCAACAAAAAGAAAACAAAAATCCTCACCACTGGACCAATACAAAATATCATGATAAATGGAGAAAAGATTGAAGTTGTTATGGGTTTCATTTTCCTTGGATCCACAATCAATACCTGTGGAAGCAGCAGTCAAGAAATCAAATGACATATTGCATTGGGCAAATCACCTGTGAAAGACCCCTTTAAGGTGTTAAATAGCAAAGGCATCACCTTGAAGACTAAGGTGCACTTGACCCAAGCCATGGTATTTTCAACAGCCTTATATGCATGCAAAAGCTGGAAATGAATAAGGAAGATTGAAGAAGAATTGATGCTTTTGAATTGTGGTGTTGAAGAATATCGAATATACCATGGACTGTCAGAAGAACAAACATATCTGTCTTGAAAGAAGTACAGCCAGACTGCTCCTTAGAAGCAAGGATGGCAAAACTATGTCTCACATACTTTGCACATGTTATCAGGAGGGATTAGTCCCTGGAGGACATCATGCTTGATAAAGTAGAGGGTTATTGAAAAAGAGGAAGACCCTTAACAAGATGGATTGACAGAGTGGCTGCAACAATGGGCTCAAGCATAACCACAAGTGTGAGAATGGCTCAAGCATAACAAGGGTTGTGAGCATGGCTCAGGACTGGGCAGTGTTTCATTGTGTTGTACATAGGGTCACTATGAGTCATAACCGACTCAATGCCACCTAATGACCGCAACAAAAATGATCTGTTCTAAAAAAATTGGGATAATCATAGTAATACCAACTTCATACATCTGCTTTGAAGATTAAATTTACAGAGTGTGCCCAAAGTACCTGGCCCAGTACAAACACCCAGGAAATTTTTGCCGTTAATATTTGCCTCATTTGCCTTTTTTATAATACCATGCTTACCACTTCTCTACCTTTTCATTCTCTGTCTCCACGTTTTCTGGAGGAACTTACCTATGTTTGTCATTGTTGTCATTGTTTTGCTTTGCTTTTTTAATTTTTTCTTTAATTCCAGATTTCTATATGTACCTCCACATTCTTGTCACTCAAACCCTTTCCCTATGAAGACTCAACCATAGCTACAAGTCCTACTACCACCTGAATCCATTATCTTACAACCCAGGCGTCTTTCTGTTTATTCACCTTTGCATCTGTCACCTTGAACTCCTTTTGTTCTCTCAGCCCCTTCAATTATTAGGTCTCTGTGGTGGACACTGTGATGCCTCACCCAGATGCCCATTCAGGAATGAAGGATTGTTGTTACAGCTGCTGGGAGTACTGTGGGCAGAGAGCCCTCGGCTCTCAGTCTCTTTCAGGTATTGCTTGAAAACAACCACTTCACTGTTGTTGTTGTTCTTAGGTGCCGTCGAGTGACTGCTCTGAGAAGATCCTAGACCAGGTGAAGATTGATGACAAGGACAATCCCCCAGAGCCAACAGAGAGAGAAAGCCTTCCTTTGGAGCTGGCACCCTGAATTCTGACTTCTAGGCTACTAGACTGTGAGAGAATAAGTATCTCTTTGTTAAAGCCATCCACTTGTGGTGTTTCAGTTACAGCAGCACTGGACGACCAAGACACACTCCATGTGATATTAACACACAGACTTGGGCCAGAAGCACTTCCTTAGCCCTATACCATTGATTCTCAGTTTTGGTTTTTAATTAGAACTACATAAGGAACTTATTAAACATACCAGGTCACATCCCAAAGAAATTAAATCCAAATAGCTTAGGATGGCCCCCACGCATCAGTACTTTTTCAGTGTCTTAGGTGATTTTAGTATGCAGCTGGGTTGAGAGTTTCTGATCCATATGAATGACTGCGTTGTCTATGCTTAAGGCAACTTTACATTAATGTTATTTCTCCCAGTAGAGCTTTTGAGGTTGAGAGAGAATTTGAGGTTATACTCCTTGACAAGAACCTAGGGTGTAAATATTTTAGCTTGCAGGTTAAGCTCAGTCTTATGTGAGTAAGTAGTGAGAAGCTTTGAAATAAAAATGATAAATTCATTGCTCTTATCTCTGCAATTAGGTGATGTTATTTTTAGAAAAGCAGAGGGAGGGCATTGTATTTATCAATTACTATTGAAAACATCTCAGCTTGAGACATTAGCACAGGGTTTATCAACTGTGAGTTACGTTAAAATAGAAAAACATTTTTAAAAATATTAATACCACAATATTACTTCAATTATGTTCAAATGTAAAATTAGGTATAAATTTTTATGCATATCGTTCTTACAAAAATGGTAAAATTTAAATAATTAACTTATTAAATACAAGCAAAACTGTATAACTCATAAAATTTAAATTATTAACATTGACTTGGTAGGTGATTTTTGGAAACAGAGTTCTGCTGAAATGGTGAAGAAACGGATTCTGCCCCAGAGTCTCTAGAAGGAATGCAGTTCTGCTGACACCTTGATTTTAGCCCAGTGAGATCCATTTCCAACTTCTGACCTCCAGAACTGTACATTAATACATTTTCCATGTTTAAGCCAATAACTTTTTGATAATTTGTTACAGCTTCAGTGGGAAACAAATACTTATACATATCCAATTGTCACGTGTTTGAAGTACCCAGTAGTACCTTGAACCTTTATACTTCTTCATCTAGGTGCACTCACTCTTTTGGTGACCTCATCCAGCCCTATGGTCAAGTTTATATGTCCAAATGATCTATTTCCATGAAGTCTAGACACATCTATCTAACAGCCTACTGGACATTTCTCCATGTTGGGGTCCAGTAAACATCTCAACATAATTTGTGCATAACCAAACTCTTGATTACCCCCCCCAAAAAAAAACACCCAAACCCATTGCTGTCGAGGCAATTCCGATTCCTACAAACCCTATAGGACAGACTAGAACTGCCCCAGATGGTTTCCAAGGCAGACTGCCACATCTTTCTCCTGTGGAGTGACTGCTGGGTTTGAAACACCAACCTTTCGGTTAGGAGCTGAGTGCTTTAATCACTGCATCACCAGGGCTCCTCTTGATTACCCAAACTCCTCCCAAATTGCTCCTCCCCTGTCTCAATAAATATGACCTCTACATAGCCAGTCGCTCATATAAAAAAAAAAAAATGAAGGAATCTTATCTCACCTCTTTGTCTACCTTCAAATCACAAATTTAACAATGAAACAACCAGAACAGAAATATTGAGAATGTTCACGCATTCTGAAGAATGTAACCAATTTCACTAACCACTTGCGTACGGTTTGTTGAATGGGAACCTGAACTTCTGTGTAAAACATCACTGAAAACACAATAAAATATTATTTAAAAAAAATCATAGATCTATTTCTCATTGATTCCACAGCTACATCCTTAGTAAAACAATCAAACTACCGAAATTGTTTTCTAATTTGTTGTACCGTTTATTATTTATAGATCATGTCTCTTCTCATGGTTTTCCATCACACTTAGAACAAAACCCAGTTTTTCTACAGTATTTGGCCCCTAGCTACTTCTTCAACTCATTTCCCACTATTCCTGCCCCAAAGCCCTCCATATTCCTTTGGATTTTTCTGGGATGCCCTCTGTGTTTTTAAAAAAATCTCTGCTCAAATGTTATATCTTAAAAGAGAACTTCCCTGAGCAGTGGCCAGCTTATCTATACGGGAATTCCTCCATCATTCTCTGTGACTTTACTCTCTTTACATGTTTATTTTGTAGTCACTTATCTATGTGGTAATGGAAAACGATTTTGGCCTTTGTCCTTGATTCCTGTGAAATAACTCTGAGTAATTGAGGTGACTTTATCTAAAATTTCCAGACCACACCTGAGGATTAGTGCTAATGAATGGGGGCTGGTCAGACCAGAACAGACTTACTTGATAGGCCACTGTCAACTAACTAGGAGGCATGGTTTATCCTACCATGTATATGCAGTGAGGGCTCAATCATGACTGACTGATAAAAGCCCTGAACATGGAGGCTCAGAGTGCTTCCTGGTCGGCAAAGGGAGAGTGACGTGCCCTCTTTGGCATATAAAAGTTTTGGGTTGGGGACCTTCCCAGATCTCATTCATGTGTCTCTTCCTTATGATGATCCTGATTTGTATCCTTTTGTTTTAAATAATCTAATAATAAGTGTAGTATTTGCTATGAGTTCTGTGAGTCTTTCCAGTGAACTATCAAGCCTAAAGAAGTAGAAGGAGCCAGCAGCTAAAAGTGCGGGGATCCAAGAGAGGCCTCTGAGCTTATGGCCGACATCCTGAAGGGGTTGTGGAAAACCCCAAATCTGAGGTTAGCAGTTCAGAAGTTTAGAGCGTCATGTGGACTTCTCAAACTCGTGACTGGTGTCCCCCCAACACACACACCCTAGGGACATTTGGCAATACCTAGAGACGTTTCTGGCTGTCACAGCCAGGGAAGTCCTACTGGTATCTAGTGGGTAGGGGCCAGGAATGCTGCAAAATATCCTATAATGCACATAACAGCCCCCCACAACAAAGAGTTATGGGTAACACTTAACTAAGCGCGTAAAGATGCCACATACCAAGCCAATTGCCTTCGGGTAGATTCCAACTCATAGCTACCCTATAGGCCAGAGTAGAACTGCCCGATAGGGTTTCTAAGGAGTGGCTGGTGGATTCAAATTGCTGACCTTTTGAGTAGCAGCTGAGCTGTCAACCACTGAGCCACCAGGGCTCCAAATATGCCATATAGATATGTACTATTATTGCTTATGTAATCCTTGCATTCTCTGTTATCGTTAAAACTCAAAATAGCCCCAGAAGGTTGACATTGTCTTCCTCTCCATGTTTCAGAAGACGATGTTGAGCATGGTAAGTTAATGTGCAGTGTCACTCAGCTGAAGGGGCCCTGGTGGCACAGTGGTTAAACACTAGGCTGCTAACTGAAAGGTGCGTGGGTGGTTTGAACACACCAGCTCCTCTATGGGAGAAAGATGTGGTCTTCTGCTTCCGTAAAGATTGCAGCCTTGGAAACCCTCTGGGACAGTTCTACTCTGGCCTATAGGGTTTGTCATGGATTGAATTGTGTCCCAAAAATATGTGTGTCAATTTGGCTAGACTATGATTCCCAGTATTGTGCAATTGTCCAACATTTTGTCATCTGATGTGATTTTCCTGTGTGTTGTAGATCCTATCTGTATGAAGTTTATGAGATAGGATTAGTGAAAGTTATGTTAATGAGGCAGGACTCAATCTACAAGATTAGGTTGTGTTTTAAGTCAATCTCTTTTTGAGATACAAAAGAGACAAGTGAACAGAGAGACATGAAGACCTCATTCCACCAAGAAACAAGAGCTGGGAGTGATGTGTCCTTTGGACCCAGGGTCCCTGCACTGAGAAGCTCCTAGACCAGGGAAGACTGCTGCAAAGGAATTTCCTCTAGAGCTGACAGAGGGAGAAAGCCTTCCCCTGGAGCTGGCACCCTGAATTTGGACTCCTAGCCTGTGAAAGAATACATTTCTTTTTGTTAAATCCATCCACTTGTGATATTTCTGTTATAGCAGCACTATATAACTAAGTCAGGGTTGTTATGAGTTGGAATTGACTTGAGGCAATGGTTTTTTGTCACTCAGCTAATAGCTTAAACTAAGATTCGACCTCAGGCAGCATGGCTCCAAAGCCACATTTGGCAATACCATATACTACCTTAACTTTGTTGTATTTAGTTGAATTTGAGCTAAGGTCTCCTTTAACATAGAAAGTTTATGAATTTATCATATAAGAGCAAATTAAAAGCAAATAATAATTGGCATTCAATTATTAATTTAGTTTCATAAAGATGGAAAATCACCCATCTCCTGGCTCAGTTTTTTCCATAGTTAATTTGAGCGTTGATGTTTTACTGTGTAAGTTGAGGACATAATGCCGCGACTCCCTACCGTTTAAGTTCAGTGCTTTCTCTCGAACTTTTTTATGGACATCATAAAAGCTGATTGTCAGGACACTTGGAGCTTTATATAATACTGCCCAACTATAAAATACAGTAATAAATATCTTGCATTGTTTAGTGGTTAAGAAAAAAATATGGTCATACCTTTCTCTGGCTGAGAAAATCTACAGAAGAACATGATTCATCAAGATTCTTTATTTTGCCTGATATCACAGGACAGAGAAATGTTAACAAGAGGATGGGTACTTGTAACTTGGCCTGAGGAACAAAGGCTTTATATAGGTTATCTGACCTCACGACATTCCCAAGAGAGGGGGAAGGAGCAGGTGCTATACCTGCCCTTGGTACTGGGAAAAATGAGAATATAGACGAGCTGAGGGGCTGGGCCTACGTCAATCTGTAAATCAGTAACAAGAAAAATGTTCTTATTTTCTTGGCTTTTGAACACTCTTCTTTGGACTGAGAATCCCTTTGTGGGAGAAAACATAGTATTCTTCACAATTCTAATACTTATATTTTCAAGTGGCTTACCAGAAATGGGTTTTTTTTTTTTCTTAATGAGAATGTTATTCTGCAATGTCTCAAAATAAGTCTACTTAAATAGCATTCATATATATATAGAGAGAGACTGTGTGTATCAACAACCTGCCCAGCACTGTGAAAATGCTCTGCCTTCAAGGAGCTTGTTGTAGCTTCTGTCAAATCACCTCCAATTCATGGCAACCTCACGCACAAAATAACAAAATATTGCCCAGTCCTGCTCCATCTTCATGATCACTGGCATATTTGAGTCCATTGTTGTGGCTATCGTATAGTGCCTTCCAACACAGGGAGCTCACCTTCCAGCTTTATATCAGACAATATTCTCTTGTGATCCATGGAGTTTTCTTCAGTTAATTTTCCCAGTAGATTGCCAAGCCTTTCTTCCTAGTTTGTCTTACTCTGGAAGCTCTGCTGAAACCTGTCCACTGTGGGTGGTTTTGCTGGTATTTCAAATACCAGTGGCATAGCTTCCAGCATTATAGCAACATATAAGCCACCCCCGTATGACAAGCTGATAGATGGGTGGGGTCAAGGAGTTCACCACGTACTTAAAGAAACAGAACTAGGAGCACATATTTAAGGAACTGACTGATTGATAATAATAATAATGTAATAATAATTAAATGTATTGGGATATGCCCTCAATCTTTCAGCTGAAATGAATTTTCTCATTACAACATCCTAGTGAGATAGGTGCCATTTTTATTCCCTTTTTATGGACGAGAAAACTGAAAAAAAGAGGTTAAGTGAACAGCCCAAGGACAAAACAGATGTCTGAAATGGAGATCCAGGTTAGGAGACCCAAAAGCACGTACTCCCAATCACTGCAGCCTCCATACAGACTTTAAGAGCTGCTGCGTATTGGAGAAATGAAAGGCTAACATCCTCGGGGATCACTGACACTCATGAAGGTACAGGGCTGACCCTTTAAAAATGGGTGAGCTATTTCTCTATCAGTGGTCCCCACCTAGGGAAATATCATCAGAGGAGCACTTTGAGAATAGGTGTATGTGTGTGTGTGTGTGTGTGCGTGTGTGTGTGTTGGGGGGTGGATTTTGGCTGCTGCAATGATGGGGGAAGGTCCCCGGCATTTACTGGATGGAGACCTGTCACTTATCCAGCAGCACAAAAGACAGTCAGATGCATTGTCCTGCATCCCCGGTAACTATCAAGTGACTTTTTGGATAATAGCTGAAAAACCTGTTTACAATTATGAGTATAGAACTCAACTTTCTTTACATTTAAAACCATGTTATGTGTGTGTGTTACTTTTAATGCGTAATGAAATTCCAGGAACACAATAACCAGTAAATCAAAGGAAGCTTGAATTGCATTTTGTCTGGAACTTATACTAAGAGCCATTCATTATTTTTACATGGCATGCCACCTGTGGCAACAGCACCATAGAATCTGAGTCACAAATCTAACCTCTGTATCAGTCTGTCCTTGTAGCTCTCATACTCTGGGTGAACCCACATATGAAAACAAGCATCCACATAATTGTTTACAATTTTGAGCCCAGATGTTCCTATTCAACTGCATAGTGAAATATGTATTTGCTATGGATTGGCAGTATCATTAAAAATCAGGCGAGATTTTACCTTTCTGTGGGAGCAGGGTGATGCACAGGCCTACTACACAGGCAGCTTCTCTTCTAGAGCCAAGCAGCATCTTCTTAACTCGTCTTGCTGATTCTCAGCTCTCTAAATTCCCAATACGGGCAACAAATGCAAATTGAGTGGCTATTATTTCCCAAGTGGTGTGCTACTTGTTGTGATTTGAGAAGTGAATCAAACATAGCCCCAGCCTTGTAGAGTGTGGTAGATAGAATTATAAAAAAACAAAAATCTGTTGCTGTTGAGTTGATTCTACTCGTAGCGACCCTATAGGACAGAGTGGAACTACCACATAGGGTTTCCAAGGCTGTCAATCTTTATGGAAACAGACTGTCACATCTTTCTGCTGCGGAGTAGCTGGTGGGTTCGAGCTGCCGACCTTTCGGTTAGCAGCCGAACTCTTAGCCACTGCACCACCACGGCTCCTAGACAGAATAATGTTGCCCCAACATGTCCACTTCTTAATCCCAAGGATCTGTGAATATGGCTACCTATGTAGCAAAAAATAACTTTGCAAATACGATTAAATGAGAATCTTGAGATAGAGAGATTACCCTGGATTATTTGAGTGGGCCTATTGCAATGACAAGGGTCATTATAAGAAGAAGGCAAAAGGGTCAAAGTTTGAAAAAACAAAAAAAAAAGACGTGTTGATGGTAGCAGTGGTTGGAGTGATGTGGTTTAAAGATGGAGTAAGCAGCCACGAGCCATGGAATGTAAGTGCCCTCTAAAAGCTGGAGAAGACAAGGAAGTAGGCTCTCCCCTGGAGCCTCCAAAAGGAAAGTAGCCCGGCCAACAGCTTAATTTCAGACCTGTAAGACTGAAGGACTTCTGATCTTCAGAACTATTAGCAAATGCATCATTTTAAGCAGCTAAATTTGTGGTGGTTAAGCTCTTGGTTGCTAACGGAAAGGTCAGTGGTTCGAACCCACCAGGTGCTCCACAGGAGAAAGATGTAGCAGTCGGCTTCCCTAAAGATTACAGCCTTGGAAACCCTATGTGGCAGTTCTACTCTGTTCTATGGGATCACTATGAGTCACAATTGACTCGATAGCAATGGATTTGGTTTTTGGTTTAAGTTTATGGTAATTTGTTACACCAGCATTAGACAACTAACACGTTCGGTTTATGTTTTTTCTCAAGAATGGTGTGTTATATAGGGTCTCTGGGTGGTGCAAATGGATTGCTCTTGGTTACTAACCAAAAAGTTGGTGATTCAAACTCACCCACCGGTGCCATGGATAAAAGGACTCGTGATCTGCTTTTGTAAAAATTATAGCCAAGAAAATCCTATGGAGCTCAGTTTTATTCTGCAACATGTGGAGTCACCATGAGTCAGAATTGACTAGAAGGCAATGGGTCTTTGTGTTACATAACACTTAGGAGTGATAAGAAAGAAGTATTACATTGCACACATATGGTGCAGAGGCTGGCATGGAGAATTCTACCAAGTAGAGAATCAAGGGACAGAAACATTTTTATAGAGTAATAAAATTTGGACCAAATCTGGGAACTTGTATGTTTGCCAGACATCATGCCTTCCTAGCTTCCTCCACCTTGATGTTTAAATTGGACACTCCTCAGGTGGGCATAGAGCATTCTGGGAGTTGCTGGACCAGGGGTCACCTGTGCTTTTTGTTACCTCCCTCAACAGCAGGAATCCTGCTGTTCTGGAGTTTGTGTTTCTAGCACCGACAGAGCACTAGTAAGAGATGAACATGTAACAACCTTTGTTGATTGAATCAACAACCCCAGGAGAGGAGGCATTGTGAGCAAGGACACAAAGGTGTGAGCCTACCAGCATTTTCCGAGAACCAAGTATGGTTCAGTTTTGGGGTCATAGGATTCAAGTCAAGAGGAACTGGGTTTGAAAAGCTAGCTCTCACCTGTTGCTAGAAAGTATTAGTAAAAGGAAGCTGGGATTATATAATTCTTTTGATTCAACACTCTTTTTATTTTTTAAATTTTATTGTGGTAAAATTATATAACGATTTTTTTCCATTTTAACCATTTTTAAGCATACGATTTAGTGACATTAATTACATTCACCGTGCTCCGTAACCATCACTATTATCTCTTTCCTGAGGTTTTCATCACTCTATATATAAACTCCTCAGAAGCTAGGATAGTGAGACTTCATCTTCCTTACTTTGGACATGTTATCAGGAGGGACCAATTCCTGGAGAAGGACACTGTGCTTGGTAAAGTAGAGGGTCAGTTAAAAAGAAGAAGATTGTCAACGAGAGGAACTGACTCAGTGGCTGCAACAATGGGCTCAAAGATAGCAATGATTATGAGGATGGCACAGGACCAGGCAGCATTTCATTCTGTTGTGCATGGGGTCGCCATGAGTCAGAACTGACTTGACAAAAACCTAACAAAACCACAACAACATACAAAAACTCAGTACCCCTTAAGCAGCAACTCCCATTCCACACTCCCCCCAGCCCTTGGTAACTACAAATAAACTTTTGTCTCTATGCATTTTCTTACTCCAGATATTTCATGTAAGAAGGGTCATACAATATTTGTCCTTTTAAGAGTGACTTATTTTCCTTAGCCAAATATTTTCAAGGTTCATCCATATGGTAAAAAAAAAAAATGGCTGATTAATTTTCCATTTATGTGTACTCCACATTTTGTTTATCTACCCATCTTGATGGACTCTTGGGTTGTTTACACCTTTTGGCTGTTGTGAATACTGCCTGTGACGAACATTGGTGTACAGGTATCTGTTTGAGACTCTGCTTCACGTCTTTGGGGTACATACCTAGGAGCAGAATCTCTGTTTCATACAGTGATTGTATGTTTAACTTTTTCAGGAACTATTTCAAAATTTGGGGTGGTCCTAGTGTAAAGTACTGTCCCTTGGCATTCATGGTCCTGAACCCACATGATGTATTCAACCCACATTTCTGATTTGATTTGCTGTAATCTCCCTTTATGCACTCTCAGCTATAAGTCAGAATCAACTCGAAGGCAATGGGTTAGGCTTTGGTCTTACTGTCAGTCAAATGAAATGCACTTCGTATTTCTCCAGCTCCATGCTTTTGTCGAAACTTCTCCATCATTCATCTTTACCTGAAAATTTCCAACTCCGCCCCAAGCAACTGAATCTCCAACTGTTTATCCTCCAAGTCTCACCTCAGTTTCCTCCTAATTCTTGAAAACGTTCCTGTGTTTCACCCCTGCTCATCCCTAGATGTGATCTATTTTCTCTCTAGTAAGCCCTTTAATGGTTTATGATTGTTCTTATGCCAATCCACCCCTTTAGAAAGCAGTCATTTGCTAATTCATTCATTTTTTTTTCTTCTCATCTTTCTCCCTGGTTTTAAGCATCTTCAAGTTGGAGTCTTATTCATCCATTCAACTTTGTCTCTTCCACATTACTTAAATATTAAACACAATATGTTCAATTGCAACGATGAGCTCAAGCATAGCAATAACTGTAAAGATGGTGCAGGACCGGGTAGTGTTTCCTTCCATTGTGCATAGGGTCACTACGAGTCAGAAATGACTCAACGGCCCCTAACAAAAACAATATATGCTCAATAAGAATTAATATTGAATTAATATTATTTTTAGATTATTATAAGGCAAAGTGGATGAGAGACTTAATAGAAATTCAATGTGTTATTTCATTTAGTCCTCCATTGTTACATCTCAGGCATACCAAATAATGCCCCCAAAACATTATGCCTGGGTTTACCGTTCACACATTTCACATCCACAGCCCAAGATCAATTTTGTCACCTGTCACAGAAAGTAGAAACTAGTCTTAAGGCATTTCAAGCTCTGTCCTTTTAAACCAACAGGTGGGCATTATTCCCCCAGACACGGCTGCACTCTGCCTAAAAAACAGCAGACAGGCACATAAGCCAGCTGAGCTTTTTTATATCATTGTTGCAAAACTGTACAAAAAGGCATAGAAAAAGAAAAGAAAAAAAAAAAAAAGATATAAAGCCTAAGAGAATTGCTGATCACAAAGGCTTCACCTTACTTAATATTTTAGATGTGACCCCTTGGTAAGTAAAAATGACTTTTGTTCTTTTGTTGTGCTTAGTGTGTGATCCAGGTCTAAGCAACAAAACATCAAACTTTCATTCACCCGAGCCTTCAAAATTCCATCAAGCAGTGACCTCTAGAGCATAGCATTTTCTAAAGAGCATCCAAAAGCTACTAGCCAGAAATACTTTTTTTAAAAAAACGTGAAGCTCTTAGCTGACTGTAAATTTACTAATCAGTGATATTGGGGGAAATTATGTAAACACTTAGGAGTTTTTTTTTTTTTTTTTTATTAATCGTAACTCTAGCCCAAATGATGCAAAGGGTTAAAAATAAGCTATGTAGGTTTCCGGTGCACTTGTGAGTTGAGTGTGTGTAAACGGCTTCATTGACCACGTCACACTCCTCACAGGGTGTTCTGCTGGTAGGAAAGATGCCTTTGTAAATAGAAGTGCTACTTGTTAATGCGCTTGCTCAAAGCCATACTCGTGGATTCAGTGAAGCTTTACGCTTTACTTTTTTCTTCTAATTAAATCTTGAGCAATTAAAGAGCATTTAGGAAACATGAGAACACACTGTTCCCTGGAGCATATCAAATGTGAATTTAGAAGCCAGATTACGTAAGAATTTTTGGCTAAAAAAATGAATTCAATGTTAGAAAGAATGGAAGATTCAGGGTCATCTGAGTTCTTAAAAATTATTAAAAAGATAAAAAAATAAAAAATGGCATTCAAATATTACTCAATAAATTTAAGTAACATACATATATGCTATCTATACAGTAATTGATTTCTCTCCCAAAAACTCTGCTGAAATATTTTCACAATATTTTACCTCGATAGGAAATTAGTCAATAAATTTAAACATGAAAAATATGTTAAATGATAATATAATTTATGAAAGCTTTTAAAGTTGGCTTCTTAAGATTCTCAAGAATTCACAACCTACTACAGCAGCATAAAATAAATAAAGTGCTGGTAATAGGGAACCCAAGGTCGAAAATCGAGGGTGTTGTCACGTCGTGGAGTTGGTAACCAATGTCACAAAACAGTATGTGTACTAACTGTTTAATGAGAAGCTGACTTGTTCTGTGAACTTTCATATAAAGTATGATAAAAATAATACAATACAAGTACAATAAAAAATAAAAATCAATCAATAAATAAAAACTACTTGTTGTCCGGTCATCTCTGGCTCATGGTATTCCCCACCCCCACGGGAGCCAGTGTAGAACTGTGTTCTATAGGGTTTTCAATGGCTGATTTTTCAGAAGCAGAATGCTAGGCCTTTCTTCAGGGGTATCTGGGGGTGGACTTGAACCACCAACCTTTCAATTAGTAGCCAAGCAGGTTAATCTTTTGCACAACGCAAGGACTGCACAGTGGCCTAAGGGGGTAAAATGTATGTTGCGTTCCTTCATTACCATGCAGCTCTCCACCCTACATGATGCAAACCTTAGCGTAGTTTTAGTGTCCCCATATGCTGGCTCTCAGGTCACATCTGTGTCTTGGCTCTGCCTTTTTCTAGGACCCTGACTTTCCAGAGCCACACCTTAAAAAAATAAAATAAGATAAAATTCAGATTAAAATAAATCTGGCCAAAACATAATATAATGATGCTTTGCCAGCTGTCTTTTTCCCTCCTAAAACTCTGTTGTGAACATTTTTCATGTCATCAAGTACTTGTCCACCATGTCCTGTTTATGATGGTGTTGTGTTCCATTGGATGAATGAGCATAAACATAATACATTTACTCTATTGATTAAATATGCCTTTTTTGTTTACTTATAGTGGAGGGCAAAGTAAGACATTTTTGTTGTTGTTGTTGTTTAAATCTCTCTTTGAAGGAAATTATAGCTGTTAGCAGTTAACACTTGGGTCCTTGCAACAGACACCCTACCAATGTTGTTTAAGTGAGTAATAGGTTTATTTTTCTGTCATAAAAAAAGAAAGAAAAAATTTCTAGCCTGGCAGCTCGCAGTTGGTGCCACTGCTCTATTAATTCCTCCAGGACCCAGGCTCCGTCTAGCTTCTTGCTCACAGCAACTGAGCGCGTGGCCTTTGTCCTCAGTCTCAGAGCAGCTGATTCACCTCCAGGCAAAAGGAAGGGGAATGAGCAAAGAGCTGAAGCTCATGCTGCCTGAGTCTGTCTCTATCAGAAAAAAAACAAAATTTTTCTGAAGCCCCACCTAGGCGACTCTCACCTCTCATCAGCCAGATGTGGTTCACATGCCAACTCCTAGCTCAAAGAAGTGTTAGAAGGGGCATATTTTTAGCAAGTATGACCCCAAACAAAATTGGGGTTCTCTTAGTAAAGAAGAAAGAAAAATAGCTATTGTATAGATAACTGGCAGTGTCTGTGTGTCACAGAAATATAGGCAGAAGACTCACATCTTTAAGCATTCGGTTAATTAAGTGATTCTTTACCTTAACCCAGGAATGTCAGATTTTATCTTGATGTGTGGCTATATGTTTTTAAACACGACTCCTGTTATATGTAACTTCTAACTTAGGTCTGTATATTTGTCCATACTTTGGATATGGGATCAGGAGGGACCAGTCCCTGGAGAAGGACATCATGCTTGGTAAAGTAGAGGGTCAGTGAAAAAGAGGAAGACCCCCAATGAGACAGACTGACACAGTGGCTGCAACAATGGGCTCAAGCATAACAATGATTGTGAGGATGGTGCAGGACCAGGTAGTGTTTCATTTTCTTGTATATAGGGTTGCTATGAGTTTTTTATGAGTTGGAACCTACTCAATGACACCTGACAACAACATTTGTCCATATTTTAAAATCAAATTCTACAAACATAGAATGTATGTCATGGGGGAAGTATAGGCGGAACTCTTATTTTTTTTCTTATTCATTTAACAGTAGCTGGTAACATCCTGCCCCAAGAAAAATATATTTATTCAGTTCAATTTATTTCAATTTATTCAATTGTCCTTATGTTAAAGAAGGACAGAAGCATAATTTACGATAATGATGGGTGTTTCTATATCTCATAAGCAGCTGAGATTTCCTTATTAGGTTTTCTTGGAAGAGGTCAACTCAGCTCGCATGTTATCGCATTCATCTGTATTATCCCCTGTCCCTTCTGGAGCATACTGTCCAGAATCAATCAAACCACTTAGTTCTAGCCTCCATCCTACGTGGTGCCTTACCCCTCCGAAAGGAATATTTGCTGAACGAATGAATAAAAGTGGGGCAGGTAAGACCTTACCTATTTTCATGAATGGTTAAATGAAGGATAAGCACATCAAAGGGTATAAGGAGACTGAATTATTTGTAGTATTTGGAGAAGTCAAGATTCAGCAAATATGATCTCTTCTCTATTTTATTTATGTAGATACAGTATCTCTTGCCTGTGAAAGATTTCAAAATGATCTTTTGAGTCTCTAAACAGGTTTGTAAAAATCCATGTGCTACAAGTCGTACTACACAATGTTGGTTTAATAATTAGAAATAATGTTACATTTTTCCCTTTCTGTGACTCAATATTGAAAGTAGAAGAAATAAGTTAAAAAAAATTGTGTTGAATTCTAACTACCATGTAAACCACAATGGTAAGTTGTTTCAAAAGTCTGTGCCTGACTAGTTAGCATGTTTAGACATATACCTTTATCTTCTCAATTTAAGAGGGTGACTCACTGCTAAATCTGCTTAGAATAAGCTGGAGCGCCCCCTGGTGTCTGGGTGACATCACTGCACTCCCTTCAGTTTTCTACTCCCAGAAGGGTTTCTATGGTTTTATGAAATACACAGATGAGCAAAGCTTCCTGAATGAAGAAGTGGTTTTGAGATTGTCACCTCAGAGAGTTAATACTGAATGTTGGGCCCGCTCAGTTGTTCTCTGACCATCTTTATTTTAGGGCACCATGGACCTACCTAATTCCCATCTGAGCTCAGAGTTCCAAATGTTTTTTTTTTTTTTTCCCAAATCTTACCTCGTCTTTAACCAAAATGCCTAAACATCTATGTGCAATCATTCAGTGGTAGACAGGCATCTGCTTATCCTTCAAGAAGGAGCTATGACTCAGTATTATTGGGACCATTGTTCCAGACCCTAGTTAAGTGTTTTACAAGCATGATTATACTGAATCATCACAACCAACCTATGAGGTTATGTACTATTTCCATTTTTCTAATGATAAGACTGAGGGTCTAAGAGGCTGATAACTTTTCCAGGTTTTCACTACAAAAAAACAAAAAAAAACCCCACTACTGTCAAGTCGGTTCTGACTCATAGAAACCCCACTGGATTTCCAAGGCTGTAAATAGGAAGCAGACTGCCATATCTTTCTCCTGTGGAGTTGCTGGTGGTTTCAAACCTCCAACCTTTAGGTTAGCAGTCAATTGCTTTAACCACTGAGCCACCAGTGCTCCTTTTCACCACCAATGGATGGTAATGCAGGGATTTGCAGCGAGTCTACAGAATTTAACAGCCTATGAAACTTAAGTAGTGTGCTATACGGCCTCATTCTTATATACTTTTTCTTGATTTGTCCAAACTCTTGTCTTCTTCATGAATAACACTGCTATATTCCCAAAACAACATATATTTTTATATGGATTCCATATTTTCAAAAGATGCCCTATTAATTGGTATATACACGATATATATGAGATATATTTATAAGATATATATATGAGATCTATACAGGAGATATATCTCAGCGTATCTATCTATAAGTGGTATGTATATCTCATGCATATATATTTATATGTATCTAAAGATGAGATTTCATGGCTTTTATCAGATTTTATGGCACTGAAACTCAAAAAGGCCAAAGGCCACCCCTCTATTTGTCTAAGTTTTGGGTAACTCATGTTGGGTTCCTTAGTCAACCTCATCCAGAAATCAGAGTTTATAATTCACTAGCTTGTTTGACTTTTTTTTCTTCTGGTCTACCTTAAAAAAAAAAAAAAAAAAAACAGGTGATTTAGTACAATAAGATCCAGAATTTAAGTTGTGAATTTCCCCACACAGAAATGACTGAAGACATTTTATCTGATCTGACATTGGGGTGTTGCCCTCCTGCCAGGCTCCATAGATAACACGAGTCCCCGGCAATGAACAAACCATGCAGAATTGTTTGCTAAGTGACAAAGTGAATTTTCTGAAATGTCAAGCCCAGTGGTTTTTAGAGAATGAAGAGAAATCTTTCTCAGGATAGTAGGTTAAGGGGGTCCATTAGGACCAGGACATGAGAAATAACAAAGTTTAGTAAGGGCTTCTCAGCTCTAACTGGACTGTAGATGCTTGTAGGGAAAGCTTCACCCATAGTTTAGAGAATGAGTGTATCACAATTCTATCCTTTTAATGCTCAACTTTTGGTCTTCTTTTAAATGTAGTAAAAAAAAAAAAATTGCTGTCAAGTTGATTTCAACTCATAGCAACCCCATAGGACAGAGTAGAACTGCCTCATAGGGTTTCCAAGAAGCAGCTGGTGGATTTGAACTGCCGACCTTTTGGTTAGCAGCTGAACTCTTAACCACTATGCCACCAGGGTTTCCTTAAACATTGATACGTAGGGTTATTCTTCCAGTTTGAATATAGGATGCTGCTACTACATGTTGTTACTCTCATCCTAAAACCAGAACAAGGACTTAAATTTTAAATCCACCATTTGTTCTTTTGAAACCCAACTCTCTGATGACATTAAAAAAAATAAAAACAAAAAACTAGGTAAACTTAATTCCAGAAAAGAATGAGTAGTCAAGTCTATCTCTCTTCAAATGAGAGAAAAAACTCAGGGCTGCTTTCATCTTGGGATGAATGGTGGAAGGAAGAGGGATTTGCCTAAATGGGAGTAAAGATGAGCCCGTTTTGGTGAATTTTTAACAACCATAGGTGGGCTGGCACGAGAGAGTAGAATTCCCAGCCATCAGTCTGTACACATCTGTCAACACTTTCTCGTTAAGTCTTTCTTGAATGCTGGCAGTAGTAAGAGAAATTCTGGTCGCAAGAAAAGATTAAAGAGAGGTGATTGTTGATTGGCATGGGCCTCCCCCAACAGCAAGGCAGCCACCATACAGGGGACAAGAGACAGGGTAGGATTGTGGAGAAAAATATAATAAAGACAGTCCAGTGTCTTAAATAATTGAAGACTTTAAATAGCTGTAATAATATAGTCTAGAAAGCAGGCAATATTCATGAAGAGATGGAGTAATGGAGCAGAAACACAGAAACCACACAAAGGAAACAAATGGAAATTTTATAAATAAAAAAAGATACAAAAATGAAGAATTCATGAACTGATTTCTACAGCAGACTGAACACAGCAAAGCAAAAGGCAAGTGAACTTGAAGACAGCTCTACAGAAAATATTCAAACTGACCCTCAAAGAGAAAAAAGGAGTAAGGAAACAAAGTGTCCAAGGTCTGGGGAAAACACCGAAAAGTCTAACGTGTGTAATTGGAGTTATGGAAATAGAGGAGAGAAAGAATGAGGCAAGAGAAATATTTGGAGATGTAATGGCTGAGAACTTTCCAAAATGCTTAACGATACCAACCCACAGATTCAAGAATATCAGCAAACCCCAAACATAATGAACACAAAGGAAACACACCTAGGCACATCAGAATCTAATTTCTGAAAATCAAAGATAAAAGACACATTGGAACCAACAAAGCAACCCTTGAGATTACTACTTATTCCCGGAAACAATAGAAGCCAGAGGAGAAACCTATAATCAACAAAACATTCTTCAAAAATAAAGGTGAAATAAAGACATTCTCAGGCAGAAAACAGCAAAGTAAATTTTTAACACCCCTTTCTAAATATAAAACTGGTAAATAAGAAACTACTAGAGACTTTGACTATTTGAATAATATTATGAATCAAATTCACACGGTTTATGTTTACAGACCATGACATAGAAGAACAGCAGAATATATTTTCTGTTCATGGGTTCATGCAATTCATCAACATGAACTACATGCTGAGTCATAAAACATGTCTCAATAAATATTAAAGAATTTAAATCATCCTGAGCATGTTCTCTGACAATGATACTAACTTAGAAATTAAGAGCACTAAAATATCTAGAAAATCCCCAAATATTTGTCAGAAACAAAACCACAATGAAAAATTTTAAAAATATCTTAAATTGAATAATAATGAAAATGTAGCATATCGAAATTCCCAAGGTGAAGCTAAGCAGGCTTTGAAGGGAAATTTATACCTTTAAATGTTTATACTTATGAAAAAAAGATGTTAAATCGATTATTCAAGTTCTCACCATAGGAACTTAAAAAAGATGATGGAATTAAACCCAAAGTACGGAGAAAAAGAAAATAATAAAAATATGAACAAAAATCAATTAAATAGAAAAGAGAAACTCTAGTGAATATCAAAAAAGTAAAAGTCGATTTTGCAACATAAAATTAGCAAAGTTAATAAACCTTTAGTGAAACAGGTTAAAAAAAACAGAAGGGACAAGTTACCAACATCAGGAATATATAAGGACACATCATAAATGATCCTTTAACCTCTAAAAGGATAATAAGGAGATAGAAGTATCTTTATGCCGATAAATTCACAGCTTAAGAAAAAAAAATTCATGAAAGTAAATATTTCCTACAAAGAAATTAATCTTTGAAAATTAAGTTACCAGAAACTGAAAAAGGAAATTGAAAATATAAATAACTTCCTATGTACTACAGAAATTAGATTTGTAATAAAAGAAAAAAAAAAATCTTCTAACAAAGAAAACCCCAGGACCAGAAGCCTTCGCTGGTGATTTATATCAAGGATTTATGAATGGAATACCTAATCCAGAAGAGATTTTTCCAGAAAAGAAGGAAGAAGGACCACTTTCCAACTCATAGAAGGCCAGTAAAATTCTGGTACCAACACTTGACAAAATGTTACAGGAAAAAAAAAAAATACAATCAATATTAACGTATTAAATCTAGCAATATGTAAAAAGGATAGGATACGGCATTACAAAGTTGGGTTTATCCCAGTAATTCAAGGCTGATTTATATTAAAAAATCAATCCAATACACCAAATTAGTAGATTCAAGATGACAGATATTTTAAATCTTTATGCTAAATTACATTGTACGCATGTGCGTTTGTGTGTGTGCACGTGTGAAGACATATATGTCATACCAGGAGAGATACACAAAGAAAAAACGACCAGATTTAGACTTTAGAAGGGGTGACTACATAGTCTTCAGAAGATGTGTTTATTCCAGCAACAAAATACCACTGTAGAAAACTGGTTAAAGGAATATTGGGCCTGATTCTGCAGAAGTAGATATCATTTTAGACTGGTAATTTACAACATACTTTTTACTGGCAACAGCCCATCTCTGCTTCATGCTTTTTGTTTGTTTGTTTTTACAACCTGCACATGCAGTCCATTTCTGCTGAAATTCTGAAACACTTTAATGACTTGAGTGGACCTGTTTACTTGGAACAAATAATCTCAACGTTTGAATTTTAAACTCACTAATGTGCCTCCTAAGAAGTGGTCTAGGTTGGAAAACAACCAAATAGAAAGGAAAAAAAAAAACAAAACACTGAGAAGTAGAACATGTTTTGCTAATTTTTTTTTTTTAAAAAAAAAAAATTGGCTTTGCATTGGTTTCTGGGAGTGAATCAGTAAGTGGATTTGTTTCTGTATATTGAAAAACAAACAGACAAACTCATTGACGTCCAATTGATTCCAACTCATAGCAACCCTATATGACAGAGTAGAACTGCCCCCTTAGGAGCACCTGGTAGCTTTGAACTGCCAACCTTTTGGTTATCAGCTGAGCTCTTAACCACTGCACCACCAGAGCTCCTATGTATAAAATAACTACAAATAAATCAGTCCTTTCTCCTGCCAGTCTATAAGTGGTAAATGAATATTTAACGAATGTTACCTCAAGGTGCTGTATTAGAACACGTGCAGGACGCAAACCTGCCCTGTCTGCCACAGAAATGGAAGAGCCACAAGTTTGTCAAAGAACGGGGTACTGCAAAGACCACGGGCTTCAGGTACGGGTGTATCTGCACTTGAGTACTGCTCCTCCGCTGCTGGCTGTGTCATTTGGGAAGGCTCTTTAACCTTTATGAACCTCATTTTCTTTAGGTGAAAGAGCTTCTTCTCAAAGTTCATGTGAGGGTTATGGGTAATCTTTGCCAACTCCAAACACACAGTGCTTCAGAAAAGGTTGTCGTAGTTAATTGCATTGAATCAGCTCTAACTCACGCAACCCCAAGTACAATAGAACAAAACTTTGCCTGGTCTTGTGTCATCTTCAGGATTATCTGATACGCTAGTGCATTGTTGCGGCCATTGTGTTTCTTGAGTGCCTTCCAACCTAGGGAGCTCATTTTCCAGGGCTATATAGGGGAATATTCAGTTGTGATTCATAGGCTTTTCACTGGCTACTTTTCAGATTTCTTCCTAGTCTGTTAGTCTGGAAGTTCTGCTGAAACCTGTCTACTATGGGTGACCTACTGGAATTTGAAATCCTGATGACATAACTTCCTGCATCACAGCAACATCCAAGCCACCGCAGTAGGACAAACTGACACAGAGGTGATGGCATAAAGGCATAAAAGGTTAACCACCGTGATTTTTAACATGCACATATTTCTGAGCAAATTTGGGGAAAATTATAATTTAAAACTAAATATCAAAATGTTAGTATGGCTTATCTCTTTGGGGTAAGACTAGATTATTTTTACTTTTATTATTTAATTGTTAAATTTTTAAATGAGGAGTATTACTTAAAATATTATATATGCATATGAATATATACATATGTAATTAGTATATGGAGCCCTGGTGGCACAGTAGTTAAGAGCTCAGGCTTCTAACCAGAAGGTTGGCAGTTCAAATCTACCAGCCTGTCCTTGGAAACCCTGTAGGGCTGTTCTACCCTGTCCTATAGAGTGCTTTTGTTTTTTTTTTTTGTAATTATACATATAAAATCAGAAAAAGAACAAGTCGACGCATTCATTTTAATTATCGAAGAATGAAAATAAAATTAGATGAATTTCAGGCTCTGTAGATACACGGTACATCAGCACAGACTTTTGATCTAGTTTAATCCAAGACTTGTTTTCAAATAGCACGTGGAGGCCCCAGAATCCTCCATTATTAAGGAATTTGTGTTGCGTGGTTTTCAGACCCAAGGCGATGTATATCTCAGTTGACAGGGCAACTCCATTCCATCCGCAGTGATTTCCCGAGAGTTCACAGTTACTCCAGTGTGGTGGTGAATTGTTCTGTTTGGAGCCAAACAAAAAAACCAAATCTGTTGCTGCCGAGGCGATCTCAATTCATAGACACCAAAAAGGACAGAGTAGAACTGCCCCATAGGGTTTCCAAGAAGCAGCTGGTGGATTCGAACTGCCGACTTTTTGGTTAGTAGCCTGAGCTCTTAACCACTGTGCCACTAGGACTCCCCTGTTGAGGGCAGTGGGCAAAAATGAAGTGAGATCTTCAATTTGATTTTTGCACCCCCCCAAAAATCATAAATTTTTAAATTTTAATAGGTGTTACAGATTAAATTATGTGACCCCACCTCAAAAAGAAAAAAAAATAGTTGAGATCCTAACTTATACCTGTGGATGTAATCCCACTTGGGAATAGGGTTTTCTTTGCAATGTTAATGGGGTCATATCAGTGCAGAGTGTGTCCTAAACCTAATCACTTTTGAGCCATAAAAGAAGCAGATTAGACACCCTTGGCCATTGAGTTGATTCAGACTCACAGTGACCGTGCAGGACACAGTAGAACTGCCCCATAAGGTTTCCAAGGAGCCGCTGGTGGATTTGAACTGCTGACCTTTTGGTTAGCAGCCGAGCTCTTAATTACTGAGGGAAGTAAAATGAAGGAAGACAGATGTCAGGTAAAGATTTCCAAAGAATGAAGGAACAAAAGCTGGAAGAGAAAAGGGTCTTTCACCAGAGCCCACAAGAGAGAGCCCTCCTGTGAACCTGGTGCCTGAATTCAGACATCTAACCTCCTGAATGGTGAGAAAACAAATTTCTGCTCTTTAAAGCCACCCACTTGTACCTGTTACAGCGCTCTAGATAATGAAGACAATAGGGTCCTATAGGTAACCTAGTCCATCTCCTCAGTCTCTAAACTGATTCAGCAGTTAATTACATACCTTATGTTCAATGTCATACAGTTAGAGGGGAGAGTACTGGAATCCTGGCTTTCTGGATGAGGTCCCACTGGGCCTGGTAGGTTTTGCTGGAAAGCTTTTTGATTAATTCTTGATTTGTAAAAGCTCTGTCCAACTGTATGTTGTTGTTAGGTGATGTTGAGTTGATTTTGACTCATAGTTCCCACATGTGACAGAATAGGACTGCCCCATCAGGTTTTGTGGGCAAATCGTCAGGTCTTTCTCCCAAAGATCCTCTGAGTGGGTTCTAACCACTAGCCTTTCGGTTGGTAGCTGAGAGTGTAACCGTTGCGCCACCAAGGTTCCTTTCTGACTGTATAGTGCCAGGCATATTCTAAGCCAAGTACTATCTTTAGGTTACAGCTCTAAGATTGAAATTTGTAAGAATAGATTTGACCAAGTTAGCAATGGAGTAGCCGGTAAAGTTGCTCAAAATTAAAATCTTTTTTAAAAATTCTGATTCTACTCATTATGAATGCAATATTATCTCCATCTCAGCTCTCACTCTGCAGTGACTTGGGAAAATATTTTGTGGAAGTATTTCTATTGCAGAAGTTAGTGGAATATGAAGTATATTCAAGACAAGTTTCCAAAGTTTTGATGAAGCCATCATCCTATACATCAATCAGTGATAATCTACTTTTAAAACATCCAGAGATCAATGAAGCTGAATAAATAGAACAGAAACAGACAGTGAGCTATGCATGCATTTACTACCTGATAAATAATGTATCAGCAAAGACGGAATGGATTATTTAGCAAATGGAGCTGGAAAATTAGCTACCTAAGATATTAAAAGTTTATATTCATCTTTTACTATAAGGTTGCTATGAGCCAGAATCAACTCTACAGCAGCAGGTTTGGTTTTTGGTTTTTAATTAAAAATAACTCTGTTAATGGAATAAAATGTCTTAAATTGTTAACATGAAAAATTAAAGATAAAGTGCAAAATGAAACAAATAATGACTTGCTCCATTGTGTTAGCGTTTACGGGTAAAAATCAAATGCATAACCCATATTTATTTATCTAAAGATAATATTTTTTCCACTGGAATATTTCCAAAATTCTTTTCTTAAATTTATAATGTGATACCTTTATCAAACTAATGATTAGTCTTCACATAGGATCATTACTTTTGCTTAAAACCTGGTAAACCAGCTAACTTGCTATCACAAGTTTTTGTTTCAGCAGACCTGGAAAAGAGTCTTTGACTTTTCCATTTTCCTTACCTGCTGTTTGTTATCGTCCTTTATTATTTCTCATTTCCTGTTCCCAGAGTCTCATTATTTTCCTCAGAATTTTTTCTCAGCCAGTCTTATTTTGATTTTTTTGCCATCTTAAGTCAACTCTCTGCTGCTTTTTTGTATGACTCCACAGGGGAAAGACCTGGCCATCTGCTCTCATAAAGATTACAGCCTAGAAAACCCTGTGGGGCAGTTCTACTCTGTCTCAGGGGGTCGCTATGAGTTCAAAATGGACTCCAGAGCACCTAACAGCAATCCCTAAAATATACTATTTATGGGTTTATTCATTTTTCTCACTATGAAAATAATATCTGCTCATTATAAGCATGAAAGGACAGACACATTAAAAAAATAATAATAATCATATATTTTTACACTTTAATTTTTCCCATTTCTTTTAAGGTTTATGTATGTGTGTGTTTTAATCATTATCACGGTGGCTATGCAATTTTTAAACTCTGTTTTTATTCTCTTTTTGTAAGCTTTTTTCAGAAACACTATTTTAGGTTGTTAAGGATTCCTTGGAAACCCTGGTGGTTAAGAGCTACTGCTTTAACCAAAAGGTCGGCAGTTCAAATCCGCCAGGTGCTCCTTGGAAACCCTATGGGGCAGTTCTACTCTGTCCTATAGGGTCCCTATGAGTCAGAACCCACTAAAGGCAGTGGCTTTTTTTGTTTGTTTTTAAGGATTCCTCACTAGCAGGAAAAAATGTGATAGTCACACCGTCATTTCCGTAACCTTCCTCTGCGCCACACTTAGCTTGTTTCCACCTTTTCATCATCGCAAGCAGCACTCCCATGAACATGCATTTACAGATCCTTTGGGGTCATCTCTGATTATTTCTGCGCAAACATTTTTAGATTGTGGAACTTTGTTTTGTTTTTTTGGTTATTTTTCTTATCTTACTCTGACTTGGTTTAATAGAAAACACAGTCCTCTTTTATCTCATTTAAAACTAAAAACATCTTTGAAAATCTTATGTTTCATAGGGTAAGTCCATTTGAGCGGAAAAAAAAAAATGCCTTTAAATTCTTAAAGCCATACTTTGGGCCAGGAGCAGATTAAACATGGCCCCAGCTTCTCCGACGGTTCTTCCTTAGAGTAGAAGGGTTTATTCCTTCTTTCCTTAAATCTGGGCTGGCTTTGACCAAGTCAGTATAGCAGAAGGAAGGGCACCACTGCTGAGAAGAGTGGTGTTTTCTGTCTTCCCTCGACGCCTCGAGCTCTTCGTTACCAAGTTAGCGGTCTCAGGAGAGGCACTGAGAGAATGGGAAGGGAACCTGGCCCATCTGGGCCCAGCTTTTCCGGCACCATTGCTAAGGCGCAGACAATGAGCAAAGTTCTTGTTGATGACCTTCAGACTCTAACTGCCCATGCCACAGGCCAGCTGAGCCCTTTCTGAGTTTCCGACCCTCAAAACTGTGAGATGTAAAATGACCCTTGCTTTAAGTCATCAAGATGGCAGCCTGCATCCTGCAAACCCTCCTCCCAACTCCGGTCCAACCCCTTCCTGTGTCTATTGCGGGAGTCGTGGCTCACCAGGGTTCCTCTCCGTTCTGTCTTCCCGCTCTATTGCAGTCTTTTTAGTGGCTGATCTCTATAGCATTTTCTTCAGATGAGGCATATGACTGACACAGTTGCGGAAGCCTGGACTAGACCCCCAAATGCTCTTTTTTCCCCCTTTTTTCCTTTCTTCCCCAGGTGAATGGAAGATTTCGCGGGTTAGGCACCTTGTTCCTCTTATTAGTCTTTATATGCTAATCCACCATCTTCTAGATTCTAGGGCTGCAGTTCAAATATTTGATGGCTGCACGATTTTTTTTTATTAAGTCATTTTTTACATTTTGCGGAAGCCCTCATAATCTCTTTTTGCACTTGGAATTTATGAGTTTAACTAAAAACCTTTTTTAGTTTCCCCAGGATTTCAAGGAACCCTTTTTAGCTGCAGCTTTGAGCTTTTTTTTTTTTTTTTTAAATCAGGGATTTTTTTTTTTTTTTTCTTAGTATGAGTGTTCCTGCTTCATCTATTCTCTATCTTTTTTTCTGAATTTGCCCTTTAGGTCCCTTAGATCTGTCTTTGAGTCTCTTGTATTTTTCTTAACGCATCGTATCTTTTAGTATGTTTGCTCTGTGTTCCTTTTTCTTCTACTTGATCTTCCAGGCACCTAAATTGCACCTCAGTGTTGAGCTCACCACTCTCAGTTCCCTAAACAAAAACCAATCCATTGCCAACTATCTGTTGGCTGCTGATCCAATCCAGTGACAGGAAAGTTTCCTCTCTCTGCTGGGGTCCTGGGAAGAAACCTGGGTGCTCTCAGCCTCCTGTCTCTTCACTGTAAGGTATGGGCTCTCTGAGGCACAGGACAGGAACAACCCGGCCCATGCCTAAGTCCCCCACAGTTTTTCTGGTCCGGAGAATACCTTCCTAAAACCACAGAGATCCACAAGTGCCTCCCTTCCTTCAGGGCTGTTTGCAAAACAGGTTGGACCCAGCTCTCTCTTCCACCAGCCCCCACTGCAGCACAGAGCTTCGGGTCTGGCCTCTGGCCAGGACACCAGGATTCCCTTGCTCCTCATTACACTCAGAAGCGAACACAGTGCTGCTTTTTCCTCCTGGAATGTGGTAGAGCCTGAAAGCTCAGAAACCCTCCAGGCTCTGCCTATTAGCTGGCTCCCAGTTGCTGCTTTGCTTTGCATCAGGAGTTGGGTCAGAGGTGCAAGCGGGGGAGTTGCAGGGATACCTTTCAAGCAGCTGTCTCTGGGAGTGCTTATCAGGACAGCAAAGGAGGCCTTGTGAATGTGAAACGGAAGGTCTACAATAGTAATCTAAGAAACAGAGCATTGGAACAAGGGCTCTACTAGTACTAGCCAAAAGGTTGTCAGTTCAAGTCCACCCAGAGCCTCCTTGGAAGACAGTCCTGGCCATCTTCTTCTGAAAGGTCACAGCCTTGAAAACCCTATGGAGCAGTTCTTCTCTGTACACACAGGGTTATTGTGAGGCAGCATCGACTCGATGGCAACCACCAATAACATTTCAAGAAAAAAGGTTATAGATGCCAGAAACGAAAAGGAGTGAATCATCTCAAAATGATCGGGAGCAGAGAGAGAAGAAGAAAAAAACCAAACCCGTTGCCTTCGAGTCAATTCCAACTCATAGTGACTCCATAGGACAGAGTAGAACTGTCCCATAGAGTCTCCAAGGAGCAATTGGTGGATTCAAACTGCCAACCTTTTGGTTAGCAGCCATAGCACTTAACCACTACACCTCCAGAGTTTCCAGAGAGAGAAGGGGAAGTAAAAGCGTAACAAAGACTGGTGATGAGATCACTAGGCCTCAGGGACAAAGAGCCCTGCGACCAGTGAGAAGGTGGACGCCCACACACCCCTCGTGTGCAATCGCTGACAATGAAGAGTTTTTAGCCAGAGGGCCTGATCACATTTTTTGTTCAAAATATTAACTCTGAGAAATGTCCTAGGATAATGTTGCCATGGAAAGATTGTCACAGGCACTCGAAATGGGGTTAAAATCTCTTTGTAACACACGGCTATAATTTGAATGAGTCTAGTATCTTTTTTTTTTTTTTTTAGTATCTAACTCAAGGAGCCCTGGTTGAGCAGTGGTTAAGAGCTCCACTGCTAACTGAAAGTTTGACAGTTCAAACCCACCAACCGCTCTGCTGGAGAACAGTGTGGCATCTGCTTCCATAAAGATTCACAGCCTTGGAAACCCTACAGAGTAGTTCTGCTCTGTCCTCCAGGGTTGCTATGAGTCTGAATTGACCCGAGGGCAATGGGTTTGGTTTTTTGGTTTTTGGTAATATCTAACTCACAGAGTATTTTTTAAGTGATCTATGAGATAAGAAAAGCAGGAAGGACATGGTAGGCATGCAGTAAGGCTACATTTCTTTCTTACTCTGATCTTTTCTGTTAGATTGTAAATTCCTTAAAATCCCAAATGGTGTCTTAATTGAAATTTGTATCCCTAACATTTAGAACGCAGAGTCCCTGGGTGGCACAAATGGCTAAGCACCTGCCTACTAGCTGAAAGGTAGTTTGAACCCAACTGGCGTCACCTCAAAAGAAAGTCCTGGCGATCTGCTTCCCAAAGGCCACAGCCCTCAAGACCCTATGGAGCAGTTCTACTCCACACATGTGGGGTCGCCATGAGCTGGAATCAACTCTATGCAGCTAACAACAACACAACAACAAGGTACCTAGAACAATGTAGCTTAATAATGGCTTCGCAGTGCATGAGGGAATCATTCTGGACACAAAATCAGGGGAATGGCTTCATGGTAGGAGTGGCAGGAGGTACAGAAGTACTATTCTCTATTGGGTAAAAAAGTAGATAGAATAGCCAAGATTGATAAATAATTTATAGTGCTAAGGGCTTTGTGTATATTACGTGTATTACTTCAATTAATCTTTACCATAGCCCAAGACTCAGGCTCTATAGTCATTCGCATTGCAGAGACGAAGACTATGAAGCTAAGGAGGCTAGGGAACTTGCCTAAGAACAGGAGTGTTCCCTGGCGGAGCTCGAGTTCAGACCAACTATCCGAATCTGAATCTGTCAGATGAGCCTCTGACCACTACTGCACACTGCTTCTGGCTGAGGTGATAATACCTTTACCCAAGGCATGACTGTTTTCGCAAGGTTAAAACATTTAACGAAAGGTAATGCACACCTAGCTTAGTGATTTTTCTGCATGAAAAGAAATGATTCTCAAAAGCTAATAGCTTGGGAAACCATCAGCTTTCTTTTTCTTTTGGTATCCTTTTATTATTATTATTTTCGTAAGTTACACATAAGACAAAAGTGACCTTTTTATCCATTTATTAAAGTGTACGATTCAGTGGCATTAAGGATATTCACAGTGCTGTGCAGCCGTCACCGCTAACTGACCGCAGGACTTTATGGACATCCCTTTTGGACACCTCATATGGGCAACCCAAAAGAAAGCCCCGTCCCCATGAAGCAGTCACATCCTTTCCCCACTCACCCAGCACCCGATGACCACTAATCTGCTTTCTCTTTCTATGGGTTTTCTATTCTGAATATTTCTTATAAATGGAATTTTTTTTTTTTTAATGGAATCTTCAACCCGTTGAACCTCACTATTCCTTCTGAGTGGTCAACAGGACAACTACTGAGCGGTAACTAAAAGCTTTACTTGCTTGAACAAGCTTTGAGAAGTTCATTCAGAGGTGAAAACCTCTGGAACAGGGCATTTTCCGAAATCCCTGCAAATTTCATGTGCTGTGAATAATGGCAGCACTTAAAGATTTTTACGAATGGATTAAAAGAAAAATTGAAAAATATTTCAAATGTATATCCTAAAACATTTATCTCAATCTTGCCAAGAAAAAATAAGGTGGCTACATATTTGTGTTTTTGCTTTAAACAAGAAAGCTAAAACCACAAAACTATATTTCTCCCTTGATTCATCTCCCAGGGCTTTATAATTAACTCTCAACTGTTGGTAAGATTCACAATAAATACCTAATAAGAAAAAATCATGGCTTTAATATTTTATTCAACATTTTTGCTTACTTTTTAAATTTAATGTATGTATTTTGCAAAGAACTCTGAGGAATTTTAAGAATTATAAAAAGGAAATAAATATTATTATATTTTTAAAAAGGAAAGAAATCCTTTCTTAAAAGCTATATTATAAAAAGGAAAGAAATTTAGCATTTATTGAACCTAGAATTGGGCTAGTTTTTATATTTCCTTCCTACAGCAGCCCTATGATTTTCATTTTACAACTCAGGGGGTTGAAGCTAAGAGAAGCTGAGAGCTTTCCTAAGTCCACACACCTGCCGGATGGTGGGTGTGGGGCTGGGCTCATTTAACTCTTTCAAAAGCTATTTCTCTTTGCCTTTCATTTGTACAACATGTTCATTATTTCATATTCATTAATATATAGAAGTCTTGAGTTTCATACCCTATTATCCCCATCTGATAACTGGAAAATGATTAAAAAAAAAAAAAAACTAACCCAGTGCTGCCGATTCCAACTCATAGCGGCCCCATAGGACTGAGTAGAACTGCCCCATAGGGTTTCCAAACACTGGGTGGCGTAGTGGTTAAGAGCTACGTCTGTTAACCCAAAGGTATACAATTTGAATCTACCAGGTGCTCCTTGGAAACTCTATGGGGTAGTTCTACTCTGCCCTATTGGGTTGCTATGAGTTGGAATCAACTCAAGGGCAATGAGTTTGTTTGTTTTTTTTAATCTTTACAGAAGCTAACTGCCTCATCTTTCTCCCCTGGAGCAGCTGGTGGGTTCAAACCACTGACCTTTCTGTTAGCAGCCGAGTGCTTAACCGCTGCATCACCAGGGCTCCCCCTGAAAATGATGAGGAAACAAAGATATGTTGGATTCTTTAATTTGCCCAAAGTCATAAAAGTCAGCTACTTCTAAGACCAGGGCTTAAAATCATGTCGCCTGCCTTCCTGTGCTTTCCATCACTTCACATTGCTTTTCCATAAAACTACATAATAAAGCTACGTTATAAAGCCTATCTCTGCACACAACTTGCCCTCGGTTAAACCATTTCCAGTGTATCTCTTTCAGGACATTCAAGGAGACCCTTCACATGTGAACTAGTCTAGTTTTGGGACATCAACTTTATAATAAGCTTGTTGATAAACTTTATGTTGCAGATTGTAAGGTAGTTCTTCCTTCCTGTCAGTTATTCTTTGATTCCAATTTGTACTTCACCTTGTAGTCAACAGGACATCCTCACAAAGGTTATGATAGGCTCAGACTTTCTGGAAGGAGCATTTTAGAGTGAGCCGAGATAGGAGTATGGAGGACAGCTGGAGGAAGAAGATTCTGCAGGCAGTGACACAAGTCTAGAAGGCTTTTTCAGCCAAGTAAGAAAGAGACAGGAATGCCTGGGGTGGCACAAAAAGCTAAGCTCTCAACTACTAGCTGAAACATTGGCAACTCAAATCCACTGATAGATGCCTTGGAAGACACGCATTTGCTTAGGAAAGGTCAGAGTCTTGAAAACCCTGTAGAGCTGTTCTACTCTGCTACATGAGGTCACCATGAGTCAGAATAATGGACTAGAAGACAACTAACAATGACAGCAGGAAAGAGATGCGATGACAGTAAGAGTGGGGAGATGGAGAAAGGTTATATAGATGCTCAAAAGGTGGTGCCATAAGAGGATATAGCAGAGTTATAATTCTGTTTTGGAGAAAAAAGGAGGGAAAGAGATAAACTGAGTTTCCAGGGAAGCTTTTAGGTAAAAAGAATGGTTGGTTAAAGAATGGTATTTAGAAGATTGGGCCTCTGGGCTTCTTCTCCAAGGTGCTAGGTTGGTTTTGCTTCATTTTTGCCCTCATGAATGTTTTGACCCAAGGCAGCAAAATCGCCTAGGATGAATCCGCCCTTAACTATTGGAAAATCACCAAGACCAGAAAAACAACTAAAAGTTTTCCCATACTAGTAGAAGTAAGCATGCCATTTTCATCTATGAAGACCGATTTATAAACTAGACACTGTTGAAGAAAATCTTCTTTCCCTTCAGGGAAAAAGCAAGAGCTATGAAGTCAGTCCTTTTTTTTTTTTTTCTTTCTTCCTCCTGAGTCTATTGGGTAACCAATTAATCATAACGTGGCATCCTCAGCTGTGAATTGAGCCAATCACATGATCCATTTCATAGGATGACTGGGAGGATTTAATGATATAATTCATAAAAGAGTGCTTAACATATAATAGGGAGCCCTAGTTGCACAGTGGTTAAAGAGCTTGGCTGCTAACCAAAAGGTTTGAACCCACCCACTGCTCCATGAGATAAAGATGTGGCAGTCTGTTTCTGTAAAGATTAACAGCCTTGGAAACCCTGTGGGGCAGTTCTACTCTATATGAGTTGGAATTGACTTGGTGGCAGTGAGTTTGGTTTGGTTAAGCATAGAATATGTGCCACCAAAACTTTAGCTACTATTTTTAATTAATATAATTTCTCAGAGGTAACAGAAAAATCAGGTATGGATTTTTTTTTTTTTTATAAAGTGATGGCTATTACTTACATAATACTCATAGTAAAATAGATTATTTGAAACCTAAAGTACTATCTTAATAAACTTTAAGTATTTTACCTACATCAAATATTAGTGTATGAAGCTAATGATAAGATATAATATTATTAAATGACATAGTAGTTTATGTTCTCAACAGCTAATGCTGATCTTATTTCTCTCTTTAAAATGTGGCCATGATATTTCTTTTAAAATTAGGGAGTTGAAAATGGCAGGTTTTGAAAACGTTCTTATAATAACAGGAAAAAAAAAAAGGAGGCTAGTGAGAGAATTTCAAATTAATATAAAAGGCAGAATTTATTAATACAAAACACATAAAGCATAAAACATAGTTATATATGCTAGACAAAGGTAGATATAAAATTTCATATTGAATTATCAGGTCCATCAATTTGGGGGACAATACAAAGATATAGTATTCCTTAACAAAAAGATTAGTATACCTTAGCAAAATGGGCAATACGAAGATAGTATTCCTAAGCAAAAAAAAAGAAGATACAGTATACCTTAGCAAAATGGAACAAAAATAGAATGACAAGTAGGAAATGTCTCTTTAGACAGAACTGAAGAACTGAAATGACAATTCTGAGTTTGGTAACCACACGAGAGCAGGTGGAGCTGACAAAAGAGAACTTTTTTTTCTTCCAGAAAGCAAATAAAAGCCAAGACATATTATTTTTATGTCCTTTTTTTCTTAAATTTATATTGATCAAAGTCCAAAGTCTATACTCAAATATCTGGTTAAAATATTCACATACATAGATGGTCCTCTGTCAAAACACACCTTCTTCTCCAGCTCTAAAAATTTACAAGGGGGAAAAGCCACTTTCCTGAAGTTTTTAATGCTTCTTCGACCACGTTTTTTTCTTTCTTCTTCATACAGCCCTGGGAAAGCAGTTTGAATCCAAAGCCCCTTGACAAACCATCTACTTCTTGAAAGATGCTAATTTAATATACAGGAAAGGAAGGCCCCTAGGAAAGAAGATAAAGGAGGTAGGATTTCTAACTCCTAGGCTGAAAAAAGGGGTATCAGAAAGCTATTTCATTTCCTTTATGCTGCTGATTAAAGCCTTCATTTGAACCTTCATTATAAATGCAGTACATTAATCTCTAAGCTGTTTTTAAACAATTAAATATTAACCTTCTTCAATCTTATCCCCAATTCCCTCAACAGTAACAGTTGAGTTCTATTCATTCAGTGTAATGGATCAGTATTTCATCATCAAGAGAACCACACAAGCCTGCCTCTCTGTATGAAATATAAAGGCGATGCTCACCTACCTACCTAATGCTATGTCACAGAGAAATCACAGCTCAAAATAATACAGTCTTTAACAATGTTCTCTGAAGTAACGGAGAAAAAGAATAGGTGCTCGAACCCTTTTAGAAAACAAATTATTATAGTTGCTAGAACAATCGAAGACGTGTGTGCATTATCTCATCCTGCTGGAATAGCTTATAGAATCCTAAATAGCCGAGGCACAGTTCCGGTAGTTAAAGTCGGACAGTTAACAATGGCAAATCAGTGTCCCTTTGGCTTCCATCTTTAGATTGCAGTAGGCATTTTAGTCATTTGCATGGCTTTATAGGCAAAGTCAAGAAAAGAAAGTACACAACTACACATACTGACTTTTGGAGTACACGCTGGGTGACTTCTTTCCCACGTAATAGCTTTTTTGGGTCGTGCGATGAGAGGGTATTGAGTATCTGTAGCTATTGCTCTTCTCACGGCAACAAAACACACAGCAGAAGAGAGCTCCCCCAGCGATCAGCACCAACGCCGTGGTCCAGCCGATGTAGAGGGCTTCTCCAAGCTCACGCTTCTGCGCGACGTTCACCACTGGGTTGTAGAAATCTCTGATGATGGCATTGCCCACCCAGCTCACAGGGATGAGCACCACGATGCCCGTGACAATGAAGAGGACTCCAGCCGTTAGCAGGATGTGGCCCTTCACGTTCTCGTTGTCTCCAGTGCACTGGGTGCACTTCATGCCGAGGACGGCCGTCATGAAAGCCAGGAAGGACAGCACCGAAGCGGCACACATCAGTCCCCTGGCCGCCTGCAGATCCGGAGACAGAGCCAGCAGGGAGTCGTAGATTTTGCACTGCATCCTGATGTTGGCATGCCGCATGCAACTCATCCACAGTCCTTCCCACATGTTCTCAGCAACCACGATGTTGCTGCCAATGAAGGCAGACACTCTCCATTGAGGCATGATGGTGACAGCCAGGGTCCCCACCATGCCAATAAAACCAAATGCCAGTCCGGCGATTTGCAGGGCGTAGGTGGCCATTATCCGCTGGGATGGATTTTATCAGCCTGGACTCCTGAGCTGGCAGAGCTCCTCTCAAACAAGTTTCTCTGTGTCCCCGGAGGAAAGAGTTTTCCTCTAGAAATGAAGTCAGGAACTCAGTGGTGCTTCAGATGAGAGCTGTTTTACTACTTCTAGCTAGATTAAATCCAGCGTTGGCTGGCTGAGGTCCCCTCCTCCCCACCCCCTATTGCCTATAAAGTTAAACTTACAAATCAGGTGTGGCAACTTTCTCCACCAATCAGAGGGAGATGGTAAACCAGGTGTGTCTAAACTGAGAAGAGATACTTGGAATGGCTGGACATGCATATAAACATTCTTTGTGCTTCTCAATTTTCCAAGAAGACAGCAGTGTGTTTGCCTACAGGCCTAACTATGAGTGTTTGCACAGCCATCAAGAAATGCACCAACACCTTTGGAACAGAAAAGGTGCACTGTGTACAGGCAGCCCTGAAACTCTTAGTAAGGGTTGCTGTGATTGCGGTAGAAAGTAAAATATCTGCCTAAAAAAATCTCCTTGGGCTGTCAACATGCCAAAGGGAAAGGAGAGTGGGGGATTGATAGATTGCTCATACCCGAGACACCGCATTCTTGGAGACACATGTGATCCAAGAGGTTCATTTAACTTGTCAACGACTTCAAAGTACCTGCTACTGGAGTGAGATCAGGGAACAGATCACGCCAAAGGACAAAGTAAGGCTAAGGAGATTAAATACACGAGGTTGCCCTCCTCCTTGGCACCAAAAACGTAGTGCTTTCTTTTGAACCAGGAAAACTAGCTGTTTGTGTTTTTCTGATAATCTATGCTTATAGGGGTCACAGTGGTTAGGAGTTTTGCTGCTAATCAAAAGGTCAGCATTTGGAATCCACCAGCCGCGTCTTGGAAACTCTATGAGGCAGTTCTGCTCTGTCCTAGAGGGTCACTACAAGTCGGAATTGACTTGATGGCAACAGGTTTGGTTTTTTTTTTTTTGGGAACCAAAAGCATTTTGTTTTCTTTCAAGCCGGGAAAACTACTAGTTGTTCTTCTTTGATAATCTATATGTATAGGGGTAAAACATTTGCAAAAAAAAAAAGGAAAGAAAGAAAACCAGCTGGATGTAGCAAGCATGATAGTACTTAAATGATGAAGTCAGGTACAGGTCGCTAGCTTACTTTGTGACTCTGTCTTTGTAGGAAGAGATAAACTAGTTACCTCTGAGGTGATCCTGACTCATGATGACCCCATAGCTGTCAGAGGATATCAGCAGCTGATTTTTTGGAAGTAGATCTCCAGGCCTTTCTTCTGAGGTGCCTCTGGGTGGACTTGAACCTTCAGTGTTTTGATTAGCAGCCAAGTATCTTAGCCTTTTGCACCATCCAGGGACTCTGAAGAAACTTAGATGTTGTTTGTTGTTGTTGTTGTTATCTGCTGTCGAGTTGGCCCCCAACTCATGGTGCCCTCATCCACGATGAGAGGAAATGTTGCCCAGTGCTGTATCATCCCCAAGATCAATTAGGCAGGGACTGTTGTGATCCATAGAGTTTTCACTGGCCTTTCTTCTTACTCCAGGTTAGTCTGGAAGCAATACACAATCCACCAACGATAGACAAGTGGTGGCTGCCCATGAGGTGCATTGCTTAGGAATCGAACCCAGGTCTCCCACGTGGAAGGTGGGAATTCGGCCACTCACCCACCAATGCGGGAGGAGATAGAAGCCCTTAAAGGTAATGAGGTTTGAATGATGTCTTGATGAAATAATAATGACATTAGTGTGCTAAAATAAACATACATCTTGATTTGGGAAAACTATACTAGCAATTTTCTTCTGTAGGTCTTCTCAAGCTCTCTGTCCTGTCTTTTCAAACTTAAAGCTTCACTTCACTTTCGTTTCATTTTGATATAGTAAGAACTGATCTTAACACTTTTACTTTCTCTCCATTTCCTTGTACTATCTTAAACCTGAACATGAGAGAAAGGGTTTTCTGCTCACTTATTAAACTATGGAATTTTAATGGTCCCAAAACTGACTGGTTTATGGAGATTATTGAAACAAACAAACAAAAAGGTACAAGGTAGGGAGGGGAAGAGAAAGATGCTGAAGTAAACTGTCTTCTAAAAAAAAAAAAGAAGGGAATTTATAGCACTCCAAGTTGTTGTGTTTTGTTTGTTTCCAGGCATTCTGTAAATAAGAAAAGAAAAAAGAAGAAAAACTTGATATTTACAGTTATGGAGCCCTGTTGGTGCAGTGGTTCAGTGTTCAGCTGCTAACCAAAACATCGGCAGTTCGAATCCACATGCCACTCCTAGGAAACCCTGTGGGCAGTTCTACTGTGTCCTATGGGGTCGCTATGAATCCGAATGGACTCGACAGCAACAGGTTTTTTTGGTTTTTTTTTTTAATTTATTTTCAGTTATTTCCTTCCTTCTCGAGTTGGTAAGGATTTAATCTCCAGAGTGTTCTTTGTACTGACATAGAAAATACCTAGCATTTTCTGTTTCAGGCTTGTATCAGTTACATGTTTGTAAGGGAGAGAGAAATAGGTTAATCTTTGAAAAATAATCTGCATTTCCACAAAAAAGAGAGTTAAAATAAAAATAGCAGTGCCTTTTATCTTGGATTGCTAATCTGGGAAAGGGAGTAACAGAACTGGAAAATGGAAAATGAATCATGGAACTGGTTACAATAGGGAAAAAATGAAAAATATTTTCAGGGATGTTGGAACATATCTTGTTGTTGTTAGGTGCTGTCAAGTAGGTTCTGAATCATAGCGACCTTATGGACAACAGAACAAAACACTGCCCAATCCTGTGCCATCCTCAAAATTGTTGCTCTGTTTGAGCACATTGTTGCACTCACTGTGTCAATCCATCTCCTTGAGGGTCTTCTTCTTTTTCGATGACCCTCTACTTTACCAAGCATGACGTCCTTCTCCAGGGACTGATTCCCCTGGTAACATGTCTGAAGTATGTGAGATGAAGTCTCATCATCCTCCCTTCTAAGGACCATTCTGGCTGTACTTCTTCCATGACAAACTTGTTTGTCCCATGGTATAGACCATATTCTTAGCCAACACCATAATTGAAAGACATTAATTCTTCTTCCATCCTCCTTATTCATTGCCCAGCTTTCGAATGCATATGAAGCAATTAAAAACACCATAGGTCAGGTGCATAGGTGACATTTTTGCTTTTTAACACTTTAAACTGCATTTTAATTGCCTAATGCAATGCATCTTTTGATTTCTTGACTGCTGCTTCCATGGGTGTTGATTGTGGATCCAAGTAAAATGAAATCCTTTACAACTTCAATCTTCTCTCCATTTACCACGATGCTGCTTATTGGTCCAGTTGTGAGGATTTTTGTTTTCTTTATGTTGAGATGTAATCCTTACTGAAGGTTGTAGTCTTTGATCTTCATCAGTAAGTACACCAAGCTCTCTTCACTTTCAGCAAGCAAGGTTGTGTCATCTGCATATTGCAGGTTGTTGGTGGGTCTTTCTCCAAACCCCATGCCACATTCTACTTCATGTAGTCTAGCTTCTCAGATTATTTGCTCAGCATACAGATTGAATAAGTATGGGGAAGGAATATAACACTGATACACACTTTTTCCCAGTTTTAAACCACTCAGTGTCTCCTTGTTCTGTTTGAACAACTACCTCTTGGTCTATGTACAGGTTCCTCAGGAGCACAATTAAGAATTTCCATATTTCACAATGTTATTCACAATTTATTATGATTCACACAGTCGAATGCTTTTGCACAGTCACTAAAACACAGGTAAACATCTTTCTGCCATTCTCTGCTTTCAGCCAAGATCCATCTGACATCAGTAATGATACCCCTTGTTCCATGTCCTCTTCTGAATCCTGCTTGAATTTCTCTCAGGTCCCTCCCAACCTACTACTGCAACCAATTTTGAATGTTCTTTAGAAAATTTTACTTTCATGTGATATTAATGGTATTGTTTGATAATTTCAGCATTCTGTTGGATCGTCTTTCTTTGGAAGGAATACAGATATGGATCTGTTCCGGTCAGTTGACCATGTCACTGTCTTCCAAAATTCTTGGCATATTTGAGTGCTACATCCTCATTGAAACATCTCAGTTGGTATTCAATCAATTCCTGGAACTTTGCTTTTCACCAATGCCTTCGATGCAGCTTGGACTTCTTCCTTCGATACCATTGGTTCTTGATCATATGCTACCTCCAGAAGTGGATAATGTTGAGCAAACCTTTTTGGTACAGTGACTCAGTATTCCTTTCGTATCCTTTGATGTTTCCTTGTAGGCATATGGATATTATCCTATCACTAACAGCATTGTGTTTCAGGATAAATCTTGAAATGTTCTTTTTGACAACAAATAAGACAAAGTTCCTCTTTAATTTGTCATTCTTGGCATAGTAGACCATATGATTGTCCAATTCAGAATGGCCAATACCAGGCCATTTCCTTTCATTAATGCCTAGGATATCGATCCTCAAGTGTTCCATTTCATTTTTGACAACTTCCAATTTTCCTTAGTTTATACTTCATACATTCCATGCTCCTGTTATTAATGGATGTTTGCAGCTGTTTTCCACATTTTGAGTCCTGCCACATCAACAAATGAAGGTCCTGAAAGCTTAACTCCATCTACGTCATTAAGGTTGACTCTAATTTAAGAAGGCATCTCTTCCCCGGTTGTATTTTGAGTGCTTTCAATCTGAGGGGCTCATCTCCGACACCATATCAGAGGGTGTTCTGCTGCTTTCCATAATGTGCAATTTTTTCTGAAGGAGATCGCCAGGTTCTTCTTCTCAGTCTGACTTAGTCTGGAAGTTCTGCCGATGCCCATACCATGGGTGACCCGGCTGGTATTTGAAATACCAGTAGCGTAGCTTCCAGCCTCACAGCGACATACAGCTACCACAGTACAACAAACTGACAGAAGGATTGTGGGAACATATCTTAGCCGATGAAAATTCATTTTCTAAATTCCTATGTGACATTTATTTTAGGAATTCTTTTTAACTACTGCTGAACATCTTTACAAATTGAAACATATGAGACGGAAACAAGTATCTCTGTATTTGGAAGCCTTGACCATCCTAGGAGCTGTCTCTTGATTATGCGTTGGTATGTCTTTGGGCTTTGCGTACTGCCCCTGTCCCTTCCCTTACGCAATGACTTTTACCAGGAACATATTTCACGCAAAAATATTTTCTCCTTCTCAAGACTATTAGGCACTTTACTACCAAAATTTTCCTAGCCAAAAGATTAGGATCTCAGTGAGAAATCCACTTGAGGTTCACACTGGAATACTTATAGTTAACTGCTCTAGTAAGAACCAAACCAGAAAAACCAAACCCTTTGCAGTCAAGTCCATTTCGACTCATAGCAACTGTATAGGACAGAGTAGAACAGCTTCACAGGGTTTTAAGGAGTGGCTGGTGGATTGAAAATGCCAACCTTTTGATTAGCAGTCAAGTTCTTAACCACTGCGCCACCAGGGCTCTAGTAAGAACTAGCCCAGGGCATTTAAGGCAAATTTCTTATCAGACACACATCCAGTTAACCTCATGATATTTTGAAAAAAACATGCCCTAAAGGTCACAAGAAATCAGTAAAGACAGGGAAAAAATTTCTAATATCAAGTCAGCTAGGACATAGGAGCTTAAATTCAGAGATATAAAGCCAAGATTAACTGTTTAACTATCATTCTGTCCCGCTGGGATGCCTAATTTGGCTATAAAATTCAGGCAGCAGCAATGGACAGAGAAATAGCAGCTTAATATCTTTCTTCCTGTTGTTAGCTGCAATGGAGTCAGCCCCAGCTCATGGAGACTCCATGCACAATAGGATTGGACAGTTGTGATCCATAAGGTTTTTATTTGCTGATCTTTGGAAGTAGATCACCAGGCCTTTCTTACTCGTTTGTCTTCATCTGGAGGCTCCACTGAAACCTGATCAGCATCATAGCAACACACTGACAGACAAGTGATGGCTGTTCATGCAATACATTTCTTGGGAATCAAACCAGGGTTTCCCTGCAAGGAAGGCAAGAGTTCCACCACTGAACTACCACTGGTCCCTGATGAGTTTCTTACTGCTGTTTAACTTAAAACTTTGGAGCAACCTACACGCATTGTTCTATAAGTTATACTTCCATTTCTATGAAAGAACAAAACACTACCAAGGACCCAAGAATGCAGAGTGCTCATGCTGACCTACTGTGCCTCCTCCTTTGGGGGCTTGCTTTTGCCTACTTCATCAGAAGTACTATTTAAGTTTATCAGTTAAATTTAGTAAATTAAATTCAATCCTGATGACTACATAAAAAAAACATGCAAAATGTATTCTCTTCATAAATGGTAACAAGCAACGTCTCTCAGACGGCCCCTACTGTTTGTCACCATTAATCCTCAACCAAACCCCTCTCCTCAGAGTCTTCAGTTCCTCTTGATTCTTATCACTGTTTGAAAGCATCTATGCTTCTGCCGGTCAAGCAATTGTCAGCTTCTGTGGTTCTCTGGAGCCCTGGTAGTGTAGTGGTTAAGAGCTTGGCTGCTAACCAAAAGGTCAGCAGTTCAAATCCACTCCTTGGAAACCCTATGGGGCAGTTCTACTGTGTCCTACAGTGTGGCTATGAGCCAGAACTTACTCAACAGCACCTAACAAGAACAACAATGCATCTCTGGATTTATTTGTACAGTTTTTTCTGTTGTGATGACAGTTTTTAACTTGTGTTTATTTTGGTTAACTTTACTGCCAATTAACCTTACTTGGCTGGCCATCTTGTCCTGAGGAAACAAGAGTTCTTAGCAATAGATCTTTGTTTGTTGTTCTTAAAATAATATTGTGCATTACTACCTGTTCTGTTGAACTGCAGTCGTATTTGCCCTTCATGATGGCTAGCAGTCCCTCATGTTCTCTGCTCTCAAAGTTCTGTGTCCATCAGCAGCCCTCCATGTTTGCCACCTCTCTGGGATCTGTTTTCCATTGCTCTGTTTAAAAAGAAACTGCAGATTTTTGTTACTCCTTCCTGTATAGAAAATGTATAGCTACTAACAAAGCCATGTCATTAAAGTTGCATAATTTGGAAGGACTTACTCATATGGCCTCAGGAGGTCATCTATATTAGAAAATAAATCTTTTTTCCAGGATCAAAACCAAAAAAATGACAAGCATAAATAGAAAACTGGAATGGAGATTATAGAAACATTTTTACCTTCCTTCTACTTTTCATTGCCTTTTTGAAAACTGACATCTGAATGTGGAAAGAATGTTACATTATGGGAGACAGGCCTGTGTGCTTCACTGAGTGTGTTTTATTTGATATCCCCACTAACGGGGTTAGAAACCCAGGCAGATAATTGGAAAAAAAAAATCAGCTATACACTTTTTTTTTTTTTCCTGAATTACTGAGTAATTTATATGGAGAGATGAACAGTAACCGCCCTGGTTTTAATGATTTGGGAAGAATTTTAAAAGGCATAGAATTTCCTTCTGTAACCGCTGAATATTGAATGCTTCCTTTTCCGTGGCTTCCTTATATGCTCTAGTCCTCATATTTAAAATATCCCTAGAGGGCAGGAGGTATTAACCCCTTTTATATTTGAATAGATTAAAACTCAAGAGAACTTTTTCTAAGGCCATACAGTTATTGCTTGTTGAAGCCATAGAAATTGAACCTCAGTTTGAACGTAAAATACCTGGTCTTTCCTGTATAATTTCTTTCAAAGGAAACTAGAGAAAGGGAATTATTTATACTAGTCCATATGGCCAAAGTTAATAAAGAAATGATACCTTTTTTTCTTTGCCTAGAACATTGTTGAAATCTGTTTATGTGACCAGTCTTTGTAATATTTTTTTCACATACCTTCTTCACTGAAATTTAAAATGTATCTCTTTAGAAATTCTTTTAAGAGAAGTTGAGGTTGCTGCAGGGGAAATCTTGGAGATCATACAGTGATTACTTCTTAGAGTTCAAGACAGTAAACCTCTCCCCGCTGGTACCCCTTTCTATCAATCTCTCATTCTTTTTCTCCATCTTGGACTGTTCCTTAATTACAGACAAAGGTCAAAGTCAAGATGTCACCTTGAAGACTAAGGTGTACCTGATGTAAGCCATGGTGTTTTCAATGGCCTCATATGCATGCGAAAGCTGGACAATGAATAAAGAAGACCAAAGAAGAATTGATGCCTTCAAATTATGGTGTTGATGATTGAATATACCATGGACTGCCAGAAGAACAAACAAATCTGTCTTGGAAGAAGAACAGCCAGAATGCTCCTTAGAAGGAAGAATGGTGAGACTTGGTCTCACATACTTTGGACATGCTATCAGTAGGGATCAGTCGCTGGAGAAGGACATCATGCTTGGTAAAATAGATGGTCAGCTAAAAAGAGGAAGACCCTCAAGGAGATGTATTGACACAGTGGCTACAACAAGGACTCAAGCATAACAACTATTGTGAGAATGGTGCAAGACTGGACGGTATTTTTTCTGTTGTACCCATTAAAAACCCATTGGTGTTAAGACGATTCTAACTCATAGTGACTCTGTAGGACAGAGTAGAACTGCCCAATGGAGCTTCCAAGGAGCGCCTGGTGGATTCGAACTGCCAACCTTTTGGTTAGCCTCCATAGTACTTAACCACTACTCCACCAGGATTTCCGTTCTGTTGTACAGAGGGTCTCTATGAGTTGAGACTGACTCCATGGAACCTGACAACTACAGGTCGTGGTGCTTAAGGACTAACGACCACCGAACATGTGTTGGCTGAAATAAGAACTAAATGAGTTCAGTGCAGTGAGATGAACAGCTTGGTGATTCAGTGCCCTCAGCTTATGTAATATATGAAATTTTCCTTTGTGTATTATGTTGTTGTCATTAGCTGCCCTTGGGTTGATTCCAACTCCTAGAGACCTCGTTGTGTATTATAGGGACTCACTAGTGACCGAAAGAGGCGTGATGCCATAGTTAGCTTGGTTAATCCATTAGGATTGTTTTTTTCAGTGACTCATTAACAACCTTTTTTTTCCTTACCTTTGACTAAAGGCCAAAATAAAAGCATTTTTAACTTACCTAAAACTGTATTTTACAGTTATTTTTTTGGAATTGTTTGAAAAACAAATGAAAACTAAATATTTAATCTAACATGGTGTTTCCTACTAAAATGTAAAGGACGGTGGGCAACTCTGAATGGGGAGAACAAAGGGGTTTCCCTGAGAGGAGTGACAAACTTCTGGGCAGGCAGAGGCACGAACTAATACCAGAAATGATAACCTCAGATAATCGGTAGGGCCAAAAAAAAAGAGTACCATAGTTTTAAGTTGAGTCCTCAATAATTCTCATCAAGTTTAAGCCAGGTTAATTATTTTTAAAAGAAAAAGTCCTTGGACAGTATTTTGAATATGAGCATATGTTTTTTTATATGTTTAATATATTTTTATTAATGTTACCACAGTGATAAAGAGCAGGGCTGCTAACCAAAAGGTCGGTAGTTGGAATCCACCAGCTGCTCCTTGGAAACCCTACGGGGCAGTTCTGCTCTGTCCTATAGGGTCACTATGAGTTGGAATTTACTCTATGGCAATGGATTTGGTTTAACACATTTTACTATTAATATTACTGCATCATTACTGAGTAGTTCTTATGATTAGTATAATGTCATTAACCAAACCAATGATGTCATAGGACAGAGCAAAACTGCCCCCACAGGGTTTCTGAAAAAAAAAAAAATTTTTTTTTTTTTTTTAGGATTTCTGAGGAGCAGGTAATGGATTCCAGCTGCTGACCTTTTGGTTAGCAGCCAAATGCTTAACCATTGTGCAAGGTTAAACTGTATTAAGTGGTATTATAATTAACTGGTTGATTAATTAATTACATGATGTCATCCTCCTAGCCACCTTATTAGGTCACTACTACTAGTATATTAGGAGTTCCTGGGTGGCAGAAATGGTTAACGTGATCAGCTGCTAAGTGAAAGGCTGGAGGTTCCAGTCCGCACAGAGGTACCTCAGAAGAAAGGCCTGGAGATCCGCCTCTAAAAAATCAGCAATTGAAAACCTTCTGACATAGATCACCATTAGTGGGAACTGACTTCACAGCAACTGATTTCTGTTATCACATCAATTTTACTGAGGAAATTGAGACTTAACAAAGCTAAGAAGCAGTCCGCTGTGCGAATCCATGTCTGTCAGATTCCCAAGGCCATGCTCTTGACCTACTATGTACTATAAAGCCAGCCAAACCCATTGCTACTGAGTCAGTTGCAACTCAAAGCAACCCTAGAGGACAGAGTAGGATTTTCAAGTCCCATAGGGTTTCCAAGGAGCAGCTGGTGGATTCAAACTGCTGACCTTTTGGTTAGCAGCCAAGCTCTTAACCACTGCGTCACCGGGCTCCACTATGTACTGTACCAAAACTAAACCAAACCCGTTGCCATTGAGTCGATTCCGACCCATAGCAACCGTATGTTCTATAGGTCATTCTAAACCTAGCTGAAACCTCACTGATTACCTGCGTTATTTTATAGCTTTATCTCTTGTGCCGTATAAGCTTCGGTAGAGCAGCAGTTGTTCTCTGAAACAATGCCCTGTGCATTGTGGATTTTTAATAACATTTGAGCAGGAAGTGGAAAAACAAGATGCCTCGTTTCCTAAAGCAAAAGCCATTTTCAATACAAGAAATAATAAGATGGAAATTTATAGGCGAAAAAGCCACACACACATAAAAACCCAACACACGTATAACACACACACACACACACAAGCGCTTACGAGCAAACAATGGGTATGCAGCACAAGAAACGACTTTCCCTTGTAAAGTTGAAGTTAACAGGACAGAAAAAAGTAATTAACCTGGCAAACAGAGCTAAGCCACGTTACTGATTAATTTACAAAACAATTAACTTTCCACTTAAAATTCAAATTAAGATTCTGTCTGCCTTAGGCAACCAATGTTTGCAAATTTTAATAGGGTTAGACATTAAGTGCCTTACTTAAAACCAACTTCAGACCACACTGGGTAAGAATAGTATTGGAACAAGCAGAGCGTGGCATTCTTAGTTATTTAAAAAAAAGACATACTATATTACAGTGACTTACTAATACATTTTATAAAAATATGAAGAAAATTAGAAGTGCAAATTCTCATCTCAGGTGTCTATAGAAATTTTACAGTTTTTGTAAAATATTCAAGATAAGGTCTCATAAAGTGTCTTCTGAACCCTGTTCTCCAGCCATTCAATGAGTATACCATGGACCAGTCACCAGGATAGACTCTGTCAGCATCAGTTGCCATGGAGCCAATTCTGACTCATGGTGAGTCCATGTGTGTCAGGGTAGAACTGTGCTCCATAGGGCTTTCAATGCCTGATTTTTCAGAAGTATATATCACCAGGCCTTTTTTCCAATGTGCCTTTGGGTGGACTTGAACCTCCAACCTTTCAGTGAGCACTCTGGTGACCAAGAAATACAAGGCACAGTTTCTGCTCTTGAAGATTTTACATATAGAGAGCACTGAGGTCCAGTGGGATGATGAACTGCTGGGTCAATTAACTTTGTCGTGTTGAACCAGATCATTAAAATACTAACAATGAAAGTCCTTGATTATACTATTTAAAAGACACCAGATTTGTTTGCTTAAGTGTGATAAATAAAACCTGATCTCCCAGCCTTTTCTGCGCATGTCCATCAGAAGGAGTTCCAAGACATGAAGACACTCACGGATATTGCTTTTGAGGACCTTTGATAGAGTACCTGTGAGATTTTATGTTCTTGCAGTGTTATTCCATCTCTCCAGTTTCTTTCTTCTCTAGGACAACTGACTTGCCCAGTCTCTAAGTTCCCAGTGCTCGCCCAGCGCATGGGCCACCCGAGACACTAGATAATTATGTGCTGAATTAAGTCCAGGTCATGGACTTTTTACATGGACTTAGTGATCTGGTTAGTATTGATTTGTTTGTGGTAAACCACAACATCAATGACCCTATCCATTATTTTTACCTTGCAAAAGCAACTGTTAACTGCACAGATGGATCACACTGGTGGTTCAGTGGTTAAGAGCTCAGCTGCTAACCAAAAGGAAACCAGTTCAAATCCACCGGCCACTCTTTGGAAACCCGATGGGGCAGTTCTACTTTGTCCTATAGGGTCACTATGAGTCAGAATTGACCAGAAGGCAATGGGAGTGGGAACTGCACAGACAGGTAAGAAAAACAGCCCATCTTCATCCCATAAGAAAGCAGCACCAAGGGGGCTTGGGGCCTTTTAGTTGAAGTAAAAAAAAAACCAAACCAAACCTAGTGCCATCAAGTCGATTCCGACTCATAGCAGCCCTATGAAACTACCCATGAAAAGTGCACCCAGGAGTCTGTCAACGTTCAGCAGAGGCAAATCAGCTGTCCTAGTATTCACACAACTTCCAGGTCCAACCTGTTATTTCTTCTTCTTATCTTGCTGCTCTCTGACCTTTGTTCCAGGTGTCTTCTCGCTATGAGGAATTCCTGCTAGGGGAAGCTGGTGTGATTATCTAACAGGCTTCTGGAAATCGCTCTCAGTCATAGTTTATTACTGGTCCTTTGGTCTCTCACACACTCCAACGATATTTTACCTAATTCCTGTGATACCAAACTGGTTGGGTGCGCCCTGCCTGTCTTCCCTCAGGGCGAGGAGCTTGAAGCAGAGAGGGCTGTGTTGCGTTTGTACACGGCAGCAGAATGGAATATTAGACCCAGGAGGGATCTTGGTAATCCTCTGAGGCACCTTCTTTGTACAAATAAGGAGAGCAAAATCTCCATGAGGTAGGAACGTCTCTGTTCTGCTCCTCCTCATATCGAAGAGCTCCCAGTGCTTGGTACAAAGAAAGCGCTCGATCCCTATCTGACATCAGGCCGGTAGTGCTGGCGTCTCTGTGTCCAGTTCTTGACATCTTCTTGGTGGCTCTAGGTAACTAGGACACTGTAGTCAAGAAAATCAAATATTATTATTATTTATGTCTTTCTGTTTTTGTTTATTTTACTTTTTTGTCTTTCTCACTAGAATGTAAACGCTATGGGCGAAGTGACCTTGTCTTATTAAACTAATGAATTTCCAGCTACTGGAACATCACTTGATTCATAGTAAGGACTTGGAAATATGTGGTTAATAAATGAATAAATAATTGAAAATGCAATTTAAGAAAAATACTCTAAGCACACGATTAGTTTTTAGACTTTCTGATAGGGTCGCTGTGAGTTGGAAACGACTGGACTTCAAGGGCAACAGATTTGGTTTTGTTGTTTAGATGTAAATTGGAGCCCTGGTGGCTCAATAGTAAAGAGCTCAGCTGCTAACAAAAAAGGTCAGCATTTCAAATTTATCAGCCGATCCTTGGAAACCCTTATATGGCAGTTTTACTCTGTCCTACATTTTTTTTTTTTTTTACAGGGTTACTATGAGTCGGAAGCAACTCGATGACAAAGAGTTTGTTTCCTTTTGTTGTTGTTGTTGGACATAAAGGTGAATTTTAGAAAACAAGTTTGGTTCAGAATTTAGGGTTCAAAAATTATCTCAGGGAGATAGCTCATGTGGGTCACCTCAAACTTCATGGTATCCAGAAGTCTGGATTTCTGAATTGCATGTGAATTAAAAAGTACATTTCTCATTACTATTATGTCATTATATACTATATATGCAGTTTTTGTTAACTGCCTTTGAGTCAAGCCTCAACTCGTGGTGTCCTGACACAAGATGAACACAATGCTGCCCTGTCCTATATCATCCCCATGACGATTGTAGGGCAGACTGTTTTGATCCATAGGGTTTTCACTGGCTGATTTTTGGAAGTAGATCACCAGGCCCTTCCTCCTAGTTTAGTCTGGAAGCTCTGCTGAAACCTGGTCAGAATCATTGCAACATGCAAGCCTCCACTGACTGATCGGGAGTGGCTGGGCACCAGGGCTCCATATATTAATACTACGATAGGAATAATAATGATAATTGCCCTGGTGGCACAGTGGTTAAGTGCTATGGCTGCTAACCAAAAGCTTAGCAGTTCAAATCCACCAGTGGCTCCTTGGAAACCCTATGGGGCAGTTCTACTCTGTCCGTAGGGTCGCTACGATTTGGAATTGACTCAACAGCAATGAGCTTTTTTTTCCTGGTTTTTGTTATTAGTCTAATACCCCCCCAACTCAGAGGTATCTTAGAAGAAAGGCCTGGCAGTCTTTTTCCAAAAGTCACAGCCACAGTTCTCCTCTGAAATACATGGAGTTGCCATGAATTGGAACTGTCAATGCAGACTGTATTTTTTAAACTTTTTATGTCCACATTCTATCATCCTAGGGTTGAAATCCAAATTACAATGAACGCTTTGTGTCAAGCACTGGTCATTATGGAAAACGTAAAATCAATTAACAAAGTTTAATTTTGGAAACTCTTAGAGCCTGTTTTCCATCTCAAACCCAAACCCAGTGCCGTCGAGTTGATTCCAACTCATAGCGACCCTATAGGACAGAGTAGAACTGCCCCATAGAGTTTCCGAGGAGCGCGTGGTGGATTTGAACTGCTGACACTTTGGTTAGCAGCTATAGCACTTAACCACTACGCCACCAGGGTTTCTGATTTTTTCCATCTACAGAGGGATTATCATGTAGTAAATAGTCCCAGTAGTTAATAGCTTGATGTGAAAGTCATTTTAGTTATTTGTTTGTTTTTTTTTCTTCATCAATTTGTCAACTGTTGACTACTCAGTGACCACAGGACAGCCATTGTCTTAAGAACTGGAGAATAGTCTGAAAAGAAGGACCAGTCCCTGGCTCAAGGAGCTTACTGGTTAATTAGGGCAGAAGAATTGCTGTAAGCGTGACTCCTACTTAGGTCCACCTGGTATGCAGTGCTTAAGAGCTCAGCTGCTAACCAAAAGGTTGGCAGTTCAAATGCACCAGCTGCTCCTTGGAAGCCATATGGGATAATTCTACTCCGTTCTGTAGGGTCACTATGAGTCAGAATCGACTTGATGGCAAAAGATTTTTTGTTTTTTTATTTCAGTTAAGTGTAAAATCACAGGATAGCTGACAAGGTATTCCTTTAGAGGCCGGGGAGGGAACAGAAAGGGTGGAGCAGAACACCTGAAGACAATGCATGCTCCTGTCATAGGGCAAAAGCTCCCAAATCCAGCTGATGACTGCCACAGGGAATTGCGATAGCGTTATTAGATTTCTCCATTAAAAAAAAAAAAAAAAAAAACAGAAATCTGTGTTCTTAAATGAAACCCACCAACTTTTAACATTGCCAGCAATATGGTTGCTACACAGAACATGTGGGACAAATTCACTCCAAGGGCTGCCAAGTTCCAAACTTATATCAAGGCCCAGTGACCACCAGGTATCAATTGCCTTAAGAAAGTGCCTTACTTGAGTGGTCACCAAGCCTTCCATGGGGCAGTTTCTCAGTTACCATCAGGAGGGGAGAAACTGCTCACTGGCTCTGAGGAATGTTATACGAATTAATGGCCCCGTGAAGGACTTAGATCTTCTTGGATAAAGGAACTGGACAAACAAACATTGTGGTCACTAATAATAGGTTCGACTCTAAAGAGTCACACTAGTTGCCCCAAACAGTGGCCGCTCAGTTCTGCATGCTGCGCTTAGTGGAGGAGGAAGTACTTTCTGCTCTTCAATACCAGCTTCTAGAATGTTCCCCTAAGTAACATGCCAGCAGTTTGTTTGTCATCTGTAAATGTCCCAGAGCATTTTGAAAGACTCCCAAGAAAAATGCTATATTTGCTTTTCAAAAAACTTTTATTTAAAATCAAACAAACAAACAAAAAAACCGAAACCTGTTGCTGGCAAGTTGTTTTCCACTCACAGCGACCTTATAGGACAGAGTAGAACTGACCCATAGGATTTCCAAGGAATGGCTGGTGAATTTGAACTGCCGACCTTTTGGTTAGCAGCCAACCTCTTAACCACTGCGCCATGAGGGCTTCTTAATGATTTACGAGTTGCTGGTGCTATTTTCCCTGTGTTGATGAGACTACGGGGGACTTGAGGGACTATTAAAATATGAAAAAAGGAGATAGGCTGATATCTGCACAGGTCTTTTATGGAACACAAACAAACCAAGATATTCTACTCCCAAAATGGTGCTTTGTTGCCTTGGTGGAGAGATGACAGCGAATGATGTTGCCACTACTTACCAACTCCAAGATCAAGGAAGTGGGAATAGCAAAACTGGCCCCCATAGCTTCACTTTTCCCTATAGGAATTCTGTTTTGATATTGCTAGTTGCTAGTCTGATAAAACCCATATTTACCTGTATGAGAAAGTGTTGCATGCTTCTCTGGTTTCCCTCCTCCTACTGGTACTTAGGAACCAGAGGTCAATGTCACATATCGGTCAAGTTGGTAGCTCAAGATACACTCAGCTTCATCTTCCTGTGCGCCTTTGCATATTGCACAGCTGCTCATGACAAAGTCATATTCCAGATGACCCAGTTTTGAACACGAAAAATTAGCACACATAGAATAAATAATGAAGTCCAATCACCCTTACCATTCAGTGATTTTTTTTTTTTTCTAATGTTCTCAGAAAGACTACATACAAGGGAAGTAAATTTATCAAGACTGCCTTTCCCTCAAGAAATGTTGATGGACAGGTCAGGGTTAAATCTGGTTCCAGTGGATTTTTGGGAACTTCTGCCCCGGCTGGAAAGTTTTGTCCATGCCTCGGGTTACATCATAGGAGTAAATAGAAGATGTTGGCCTTTGAGTCAAACACAAGATTCTTAAGATTTTCAATCAAGAGCATTGTGTAATGTTGCCTCCCATACATATCAATTTGAGAAATAAAGGCTCTGTCACAAGTGCAAGAAATTTCAAGTGCTAGGAAGAAATTTATCCTACAAGAACATGGATACTCTATGGCTATTATACCTTATGATAAGAGAGCAAAAATTCTAAGCTCTTCCAGTGGAATTTATCATGTAGCTTAAGATAAAAAATTGTTGTTTAGTCAGTTCTGACTCATGGTGACCCTATGTACAATAGAACAAAAATTGCCTGGTCCTGTGCTATCTTCATGATTGTTGGTATGCTCCAGTCCATTGTTGTGGACACTGTGTATTTTGAGTGCCTTCCAACCTAGGAAGCTCATCTTCCAGCACTACATCAGACAATGGACTGTTACAATCCATAAGGTTTTCATTGGCTAATTTTTGGAAGTAAATTGCCAGGCCTTTCTTCCCAGTCTTTCTTTGTGTGGAAGCTCCATTGAAACTTGTCTACCCTGGGTGACTCTGCTGGTATTTGGAATACTGGTGGCATAGCTTCCAGCATCATAGCAATACGTATGCCACCATAGTACAGCAAACTGACAAACGCGATGGGAGATACAAAGCATCATCTTGCAAGTGATTTAAGAACAATTTTAACATTGCCATCAATGTATAAGCATGAAGATAATGAAAAATTGAAGTGGAAATTTTGGATCAGAGCTAATAGAAAGAAACCTTTCCTGTCTCCTACTGTAATAAAATTGTATAAGATGGTAGGATATAGGCAGCATCAGGGCCTGGGGTATGGTGTATTATAATTGAATTATTCTCACAGGGCTGATGTATTTCACAGTGGCCCTACAGTCATGACAACCATCAAGGAGGCAATACAAACTCCCAGGTCAGAGCGTGCTGAGGTTCAGCAGGCTGAGTTGCTTTTACTCCTTTCTGACTTGCTGAGCAGTGCTGGATAAATAATTGAGCTTTTTCATTTCCAAAATACAGACCTAACATGTTTTGAGGTATTCAGTTGTAAGTTTATTACCAAGTATATAATTAACCGTCTTTTAAAAAAAAAAAAAAACTATTATTTTTTTTAAATAATAGAAAAGAGCCAAACCCATTGCCATCAAGTCAATTTTGACCCAGAGTGACCCTATAGGACAGAGTAGAACTGCTCCAGTGGTTTCCAAGGAGCTGCTAGTGGATTCAAACTGCTGACCTTTTGGTTAGCAGCTGAACACTTAGCCACTGCGCCACCAGGGCTCCTTTAATAATGAAAGATAGTATTAAATAATAATAATATTATGATTAAATTGAGAATTTACTAAAGTATTTGAACTCTTGTCTCCTTTTGAAAATCACACCTTGGGTATCAGCTTGGCTTGTATCCAATAACATGAGTATAGAACTTACTAGGTTTTGCTCCAGAGAAAAGGCTGCCTGCCATCTGCTGAACAATTATGGTGTCTTCTTGGAGCCCAAAGGCGTTTTCTTGGAAAATCTATTGTTACTGTTGTCAGTAATATTCCCAAAAGATACAAAATGAAAATTGAGGTGCCATGGGCTTACCCCTGGCATTTGCACAAATGAACAGAGGACAGGATACATATGAGGCTCAGTAGCAAAAACATGTCAGGCATGGAGGGTCTGCCACAGGATGGGGTGAGAGGTCAGGGATCATCAACAACAGAACTTAGTTTGTCAAGACCTGTGATTTGCCAGATGCTTTACAAGGATGACACGATTAATTCTCATGATTTCCAGACGAAGTAGCCCACAGAGGTGAAGGACAATACGTGGTAGAGCTAGAACATAGCTCGGATCTTTCTGCTTCACAAGTCCATAATCTTTCTGCTTCAATATGCTCAGTCGTCAACCCCAGTTCATTGTGAAAAAGCAAACTGGTTGGAATGTTCCCTTAAAAGAATATAGAACATTCAATTCACGAAAAAACTCAGATTCTGGTCAGGTTATAAGAAAGAAAGAAAAAAAAAATCTGCATTAAAAAGAATAAAAAAAGAAACCAGTGACAAACGCGGGAAAAACTGAGAGACTCTGAAGATAGAGAGCAGAAAGAGAGAGAAAAAAAAAAAAAGAGAGGCTGTGAAATAGAGGTAGAGGGAAAAGAGCAAAGAGGCATAACAGACCTGAAGAAAGAAGGTATGGAATTCAGCCAACACCTTTCAACACTAGTCTAGCATTTTCTAGAGGCTGGAAAGTGAAAAACTATATTTCACACCCCACCTTTCAGGTTATTCTGGACACTATTTAGGTTCCAAAAATTAGATGCACTTGAATGAAACTCATTTTCCCCCTGAGTCACATAGGACGGGAACGGCAGGCTGCAGAGATTCCGTGTTGCGTGGGCAGTGACAGAGGAAGTATGTTTCTGGAGCCAGCAGCTGTCGCAGAAGCTTCCTGACTGGGAATAAAGCTTTCTGATCTTGCCGGAAGCTTGCAGATACTTCTTCTTTCAGATCATGACAGGAGTAGCAGCTCTCTTAGCCACCATGCTTGGGTTTGTGGTTTGGGGATCATTCCTGAAGGCCTGGGCTATAGTCTGTTTACTCTTCCCAACAATTGTATGAACAATATGTCTATTCCTTAGAAAATGCTTCCCTTTGGACAATAACTGGAGAGGATTCATGGTCCTCAATTAAGAATTCTGACTAATACAGGAGAAGAAAGCTGGATTGGGTGAGATTAAAAAGGAAAGATCCCTTAATTTTCAATGGCTGTGCTGTTCACTGGGCCTCTGACCTGGTTTTCCATTCACTTTTGGAGTGATAACTGACTTGCATGTGTTCACAGGGATTCTTTAGCCTTTCAACTATTATTGGGTTCATTCTACATGTGATAATGCACATATCTTACTAGTAGACAAACTTATTATGATCTGTCAATGAGTTCCAAAGCATAGTCACATAAGAATCTTAATAAAAAATCAAGCCAGTTTCCCAAAGTTTCCTGATGCCTGGTTGAACCCTTTAACATTGGTAATAATTTGTTTCAATTCTGAGTTTTAAAGACCATTGTGAAGTAACTGGTTGTTTTCACTGGGAATAAAACCACCAAAAAAAACCCCAAACCTGTTGCCATTGATTTGATTCTGACTCATCATAACACCATAGGGTACCAGAAAAGAGCATGGCTGAAAACACCTTGTCAATTTGAATTCGCAGCCAGTTAAAATGTGTAGGGAAAAGCTAATGGCAGTTAGTGGGAAAACAATGAACTTATTCCAGACACACAGGGTCAAAGGCGTAACAATGACTTTTACTAATATGTCAAGAAATACATAAGAAGAAATAAATCCATTAATAAATGACTGGGAAAGATGAATGCAGCATGCGCTCTATATATATCCTAAGGTAAACAGAGCAGTTGCCCTAACACCCATTAAAAGAAAAATAAGCAAAGCTGAGACATGAGCTGAGGTCAATGACTGAGCAGAGCCATTCTCCGTTGTTGTTAGACGCCTTTGAGTAGGTTCTGACTCTAGCGACCCCAGGTACAACAGAATGAAACACTGCCCAGTCCTGTGCCATGCTCGCAATCGTTGTTATGCTTGAGCCCATCGTTGCAGCCACTGTGTCAATCCATCTCGTTGAGGGTCTTCCTCTTTTCTGCTGACGTTGTACTTTACCAAGCATGATGTCCTTCTCCAGGGACTGATTCCTCTTGACAACATGTCCAAAGTATGTGAGACATAGTCTCTCCGTCCTGGCTTCTAAGGAGCATTCTGGTTGTACTTCTTCCAAGACAGATTTGTTCATTCTTTTGGCAGTCTGTAGTATATTCAGTATTCTTTGCAACACCACAATTCAAAGTCATCAATCCTTCTTCCATCTTCCTAATTCATTGCCAGCTTTTGTATGTATATGAGGTATTTGAAAACACCAAGTCTTGGGTCAGGCACACCTTATTCCTCAAGGAGACATCTTTGCTTTTCAGCACTTTAAAGAGATCTCTTGCAGCCGATTTGCCCAATGCAATGCTTCTTTTGATTTCTTGACTGCTGCTTCCCTGGGTGTTGATTTTGGATCTAAGTAAAATGAAATCCTTAACAACCTCAGTCTTTTCTCCATTGCCAATCTCTGAGTGAGCTCCAAAAGAAGGATTCGGAGCAAAAGCTTGTAAGTAACTCAAGTGCCTCAACTGAAATCACCTAGTAATTCTCTGAGGAATTGTGGCTTTTAGGGAAAAAAAAAAAATTCAATGTGTAAAACCACAGGTTTCTTAGGGGAAGCTGTCACTTCCACTGCATGGAAAAGAATACAAATAGATCTCAAATAGAAAAATCAAGGTCATGGTGAAGCCACTGGAATCCCTTTACATTCCATATCTGCAATAAAGGCTTCTGATGTAGGAAGGGATTTACCTCTGGGAACATTAAACAGTAATGAAGCAAAAGCAAGACTCCACCCCTTGACTGACATAGAGACTTCTTGTAAAAGTTAATAGGCCTTGAAAGTGCATTAATGTGCCACTGGATCTGGGTTTACAGCTTTTTTGGTGTGTGAACACCTTTAATGGGAGAGAGAAGAGTGGTCATGGGGAGGGTGAGAAATGGGGAGAAGAGAATGTCTGCAAAAATGCACGCCTCTCAGGTTAGGATCCCTGTAACTTAGATACAACTTTTCTACAGCTGTTTTCTAGGACGCAGTGTTAAACATTGATGTTACCCTTGCTCAAGCCAAACAATACTAGACATGGTATGATTTAACACTAAATTTCAAGCCACGTTTCCCAAGGAGATAATTAATAACATGATATTTAAATTGTTATCACTTTGTGCAAATGGAAAGACTTGCCGTAATTATCACTTCCCAGTAGAAAAGAGAATTTTCCCAGCAGAGGGGCTTTAACTATCTCAGCACCCCCCACCCCCCCCTTTTTTTTTCCCTAACAGGGAACAGATGGCTATTTCTTCCTGCAGAGAGTGTTGAAACAGTAGCTCCAGTTGAGAATGTCAGATAGCTGCAGGTACCCTTGGCCAAGGTGAGAGTTTTTCAGAGCTATTAGAGGGGAGAATCATCCTCCATCTTCATCCCCAACTAAAGAGATCTCAGCAAGTCACATGCAAAAGCCAAGTCTGAAATGTAGCAATAGGAGTCCTGAAGACAGCAGTGGAAACCCTGGTTTGTATGAAACCAGGACAGTGTGGGAATCAGCCTTGAGAAAGTTTGCTTATTTACACCAGTTATGGATTCTGGCCAGTTTCTTAGGGAGGAAGAACTAAAGAGTGATTCCAAGTTCCTCTAGGTTTCCTTTATAGAGGTGTATTCTGTATAAATGTCTAAGCTATATGTACGTTATATTGCAGACAACAACTGAGTAAGTCAAGCTGCCATTTGATTGGAGCTGGCAGTCAGACTGAGGCTCTTTGCCATCGCTGTCTTGAACTTTGCTCATATTTTTGCTACATGTACAGTTGTGTGTTGAATTATTATTTGCTTTCTAGGAGAAAAAAAGAACTTTGTTTTTCTATAAAATACTGTAACATGGGCTAAGAATGTATGATTCTCTATCTCTATCCTTTTACCCTGAATACTGTGTTTGTATCTCATTAAGATTCGACCAGAGTTACACAGCTAATGACTGGCAAAGCTTGTGTCTTCTAACTTTAGATCTCTTGTCCAACTAACAAAGTTCGCCCAAGAGGTAGCCTGCCAGTCAAATTATACCCACCTGCCTCAATCCCAAAGTGCTACCTGCCTGAGATATTTTTAAAACATCAAACATTTTAAAAATAATTAGCTAGTAGTTATAAACCAGTGAGCACTAACCACTTGCTGGAAGGAATTTGAGACATTTGTTGAAATGCAGAAATGATTAGGTTATTTGCAGCCCCTCTGAAGAAAGAGAATTTTAAAAAAGAATATTTCAGAAGTTTGCTCAAGTCATAGAGAAGACTGATCTGACCACATTCTGCTGCCTTTGTCAAGTAAGACTATGCCTTGAACTTTGTGAATCAAGGTCATTGCTAGATGGAATGGAGAAAGCAAGCCACATGAAAAAATCTTCATGTTTATGCCATCAAACACCAAAATTTCATGGTTTTGCTGCTCAAAATGAGCTTATACACATGACTGGAAGTATACAATGGTGGACTGGGGATAAGGAGTGGGGGGCGACGGGATACACATATGCTGAAGGAACCACAGGAAATAACTTCCTGAACTGCCAAGTTTCTCAGAGATTTGGGAGAAATAAAATTAGGTGACTTCACTAGTGATTTAAATATCATTTAATACATTGAAATAAATGTATGACATGATAGAGAATGAAGAAATGCATTCATTAAAACTAATCAAGACATTAGATTTTTTTTTTTAATCAAGTCAGTCTTTCATACAAAAAGTTAACACACAACTTGCTATGAATTCCTAGCTGCTCTCCTCCTAATGAGACAGGACACTCCTTCTCTCCACCCTGTATTTCCATGTCTATTCAGCCAGCTTCTGTCCCCCTCTGCCTTCTCATCTCCCCTCCAGACAGGAGCTGCCCACATAGTCTCATGTGTCTATTTGATCCAAGAAGCTCACTCCTCACCAGTATCATTATCTATCTTATAGTCCAGTCCAATCCCTGTCTGGAGAGTTGGCTTCGAGAATGGTCCCCATCTTGGGCTAACAAAGGGTCCAGGGACCATGACCTCCAGGGCCCCTTTCGTCTCAGTCAGACCATTAAGCCTGGTCTATTTACGAGAATTTGAGATCTGCATCCCACCGTTCTCCTGCTCCATCAGGGATTCTTCGTTGTGTCCCTGTTTATAATGGTTGGGCAGTCATGGGTGGTAGCCAGGCACCATCTAGTTCTTCTGGTCTTAGACTGAGGGAGTCTCTGGTTTATGTGGCCCTTTCTGTCTCTTGGGCTCATCTTTACTGTAAGGAGATTAGATTTTTAAGAGATGTCGTGACTGCAACTGGGAGTGTCCCTATGGGTTCGCCTCAGTCTTCCATGGACCTCTTTTGCTTTTGGGGGCAATCTTTAGAGAGCTTGAGAAGCACTGATTTAAGGCAAATATAGAACTTTTGAAGTAGAGCATGGATCTTTGGTTTATGTCAACGCAACTCAGTGGACCAGGGCATGGAAATTGCTGCAGAGATTTAATAAGCAGCTCTCTCAAGCAAGTAGTGCTCCCTGAGACCAAAATCTTCAATGACTCCAAAATGTTTTATGTTTCTTAGCTAAGATTATAAGACTCCGAGTATTCTAGTTGTGTGTAAGACTGTTTTTTAGAACCAAGGATGATGAGTCTTTGAATTGCTTATTTCAGACACATTGTCAGGAAAGATCAACCATTATAAAAGGATATCATGTCCGGTAAAATAGAGGGTCAGTGAAAATGAGGGAGACACTTGGGGAAAATCTAGCTCAATTGGCATAACAGTTTATAAAGAAAATGTTCTACATTCTACTTCGGTGAGTAGCGTGTGGGGTCTTAAAAGCTTGGGAGCTGCTCTCACCCCTTCAGGAGCAAGAGAGAATGAAGAAAACCAAAGACACAAGGGAAAGATTAATACAAATGACTGAGGGATCACAAATACTACAGCCTCCACCAGACTGAGTCCAACACAGCAAGATGGGTCCCGGCTACCGCCACCAACTCCTCTGACAGGGATTACAATAGAAGGTCCTGGACAGAGCTGGAGAAAAATATAGAACAAAATTATAACTCACAGACACACACAAAAAACCTGATTTACTGGTCTGACAGAGACTGGAGAAACTCCAATAGTATCGCCCCTGGACACTCTTTTAGCTCAGTAATGAAGTCACTCTGAGGTTCACCCTTCAGCCAAAGATTAGACAGAGCCATAAAACAAAACGACACTAAAGGAGCACACCAGCCCAGGGGCAAAGACTAGAAGGCATGAGGGGACAAGAAAGCTGGTAATAGGGAACCCAAGGTGGAGAAGAGGAGAGTATTGACATGTCGTGGGATTGTTAACCCATGTCATAAAACAGTATGTGTACTAACTATTTAATAAGAAGCTAGCTTGTTCTGTAAACTTTCATCTAAAGTACAATAATAAAAGAAAAAAAAAGAAAGAAGATGAGGGAAACCCTGAATGAATGGGATTGACACAATAGCTGAAACAATGGACTCAAACATCCAAGGATCATGAGGATGAGCCAGGACTAGACATAGTTTAGTTCTTTTAGTTCTGTTATGTGTAACACCGCCATGAGTCATGAGTCAGAGTTGACTCAGTGGCAACAAGCAACAACAATAAGAATCCGAAGGCACAGAAGTTAAAACTAAAAAGAAAAAAAAAAAAAGGCTCACTACTGATTTATCCATGAAGTTTAAATTTTCAGACCCAACTGGATAGAGCAAATGGCAAATGGAGGTTTCTCTCTGACGAGCTACCAGAAGTGGTGTAGAGTCACAGCTTTTGAGAAACTGCGTGATTACTCTGTAGATCCAAAACCTCCATTTCAGAAGAGATTCACAGTCTGTAACATTTGAATAACTAAGAGCAGCCTGAATTGTAAAGCATCTGTGTGACTATACTTCTAAAGGAACCAAGCAGAGAGCAAATTTTGACCAAAGAGGAGCCAAAGCACCCACAGAATGTTCGAGATATGTAAACGAATGCAAAGTTACCTTGGAACTTAGACAATGTCTTCACCTGAAGGACAGCACATTGACTTTTATGAAACTGTTGGTTCAGGAAATGAAAATCTCTGCCCATGTTGCACCTCTCAGTCAGGGCTGACTTAGTCCCAGGCTTCATGCAACCCAAGGTGCTCAAGAATGATTCTAGTAAATATTAGTAACTTCTGACTTGATCAATAATAAACAGTGACTATTTTTTTTTTTTTTAGACTAGGCCTCTATTTTTATATGAATGAAAACTACATTTGCTTCGGGACATTCCCTACTGTTAACCTGACCATACTAGCCCACAAAGGAGTCATTTATGCTAAAACTCACTTCAGCAAACCAAAAATTGGCTAGTTCCTATTTCCTATAAATAAACACCTGACCTTCCCAGGAGCGGGAACCGAAGCTAATCAATTGACTCCCGGAAATGGAAACCTAAGCTAGCCAATTAGGACTTGTCTGCTTAGTTTAATCTAGTTCAAACATCCCCCCGAACCCAAGCAAGGAAAGAAAATGTCGTTAGGTGCCGTCGAGCTGGTTCTGACTCACAGCAACCCTATGTACAACAGAACAAAACACTGCCCGGCCCTGTGCCATCCTCACAATCTTTGCTAGGTTTAAGCCCATTGTTGCAGCCACTGTGTCAGTCCATCTCCTTGAGGGTCTTTGTCTTTTTCTCTGACTCTCTACCTTACCAGACATGACGTCTTTCTCCAGGGAATGGTCCCTCTGATAACATGTTCTAAGTATGTAGATGAATTCTCACCATCCTTGCTTCCAAGGAGCACTCTGGCTGTACTTCTTCCAAAACAGATTTGTTCATTCTTCTGGCAGTCCATAGTATATTCAATATGATTCATAATTCAAAGGCATCAATTCCTCTTTGGTCTTCCTTATTCATTGTGCAGCTTTCGCATGTTTATGAGAAAGAAAATACCCACTAGTGAATCCAAAACTTCCCCAGTCTACCTTCCTTTTTCCTGCGTGTCTGTGCTTATAAAACCCTTCTGCTTTGTACCTCTCTTTGAAGTTCTTGTCTGACTTTCAGATTAGGTATTCCCAATTCATGAATTTCAGATAAAGCTTGTGAATTGTACACATATTTAATGTTGTGGAATTTTTTATTTTTAACAACACTTCAACAACAACAATAAAAAAACTCTAGTCGACCAAATAATACATTAATCCCATGATGTACACGAATAACGTTTTCTAATCACGTAACCTACTGGTATCCTTAGATAGATGCACTTTGCTCTTTGCTGTGAAGTTGTCACTGCCAAGAACAGAAAAACTAAAGTTTGGAGCTGAATCGGAGTTGACTCAACAACAGAGTTTGTTTTTTTTTTTTTTTTTTGTTGTACACCAAAAACATTTCAAACGTTTCATTCATCTAATTATTCCAGCATAAAACAAACCAAACCCGTTGCTGTTGAGTTGATTCTGACTCACAGTAACCCTATCAGACAGAGTAGAACTGCCCCATAAGATTTCCAAGGAGAGGCTGATGGATTTGAACTGCTGACCTTTTGGTTAGCAGTGGAGTTCTTAACCACTGGACCACCAGGGCTCCATCACAGCTGTAGCACAATGTAAACAGTAGTTGTTGTAGTTGCTGCAAAGTCAGCTTTGACTCATGGTGACCCCATGTACAACAGAATGAAAGGTTGCGTGGTCTTAAGCTATCCGCACGGTCATGGCGCACTGTTGCTGCCATTGTGAAGTACCTTCCAACTCATAAGGGGCTCATCTTCCAGCATAATATTGGATAATATTCTATTGGAGCCCTGGCGGTGCAGTGGTTAAGCGTTCTGCTGTTAACCAAAAAGGTCAGCAGTTTGAATCCACCAGCCGTTCCTTGGAAACCCTATGGGGCAGTTCTACTCTGTCCTATAGGGTCACTATAAGTCAGAATGGACTTGAAGGCAGTGGCTTTGTTTTTTTTTTTAATTGTGTTGTGATCCATAAATAGATCACCAGGCCTTCCTTTCCAGTCTGTCTTAGCCTAGAAGCTTTGCTGAAACTTGTCCACCATGGGTGACAGTACTAGTATTTGAAATATGGGAGACATAGCTTCCAGCATGCAAGCCAGCACAGTGTGATGGATGGTGGTTTAAGCGTCATTGAAAAAGTGCAGAAATTAAGACTAAGGTTAAATGGCCTAAGGTCCCACAAACCAGAAGGGTGATTTAAAATGGCGCCTTCTGACCTCAAGCTCAGTGGGTCATCTTTTTTGTGCCTCTTCATCTAAAATAAACTTCAAATCTATGGTACTCAAATTATAATTTCAGAGGAACCTACATCCATCATGTAAAATCACTCAGCCTCACTTCATTCAGTCAAAACTGCACTTAACGGTTGCATGTTAGATAAAATTTTGTTACAGCGCCCAGTATATGAGTGCTTAATAAATGCACCTGATGCTGAAACTTTATCATGTGAAAGTGTGAAATACACAGTCTGGGCGTGTCTGTAATTAGATTTGAGGGGTCGAATACACTCACATGCAAATACTTAGCAGCCACCTGTTAGTGCTTAAGAATTTGCTCAAATGGGGAAAGAAGAGATGTTGCTGTGAAGGAAATTTTGTAAATGATTGCATGCTTTTTGAGATTACTGATATTTTCATTTCTGTGTCCCCAGTTAAGCTCAATTTATCAGCACCCTCCGGACTAGGAAAATAAACACTGAAATGAACTGTCTTGATAATAACGAGTGAATCTAAAATGTTTGAGGGGACATTCACGGCCCCGGGTCTTTATTTAATACAAGTGAAATTTGTGCCAAAGAATGCACCTTCATTAGCTATCTTGTTACACCTAACGTAACTATAACAACAGTTTACAGGCAGGAGGGAGACACTTTAGTTGTGGGAGAACGACTTTCAAGATCACATTACTACACATGTGTTTGAAAACAGCTGCAAAAAAAGTGTCAGGACGGTGAAACCCTTGTCGTATGGTCTCCATGTCTACTGCAATACCCTTCACTTTTTCTGATAATTAAATAGGGATGTCTGCCTTGCTTAATTATTACCAAGCTTTTCCTTCATGAAGGCACTTACTTTCAAGCCACGTAAAGACAAATCTTTGGACTACGTTTTATTTTTGTGTGTTAAGTAGCAAGTCATTAAAAATGTATTTTATTATTCACCCTGGATACCCTGGTGGCGTAGTGGTTAAGAGCTACGGCTGCTAATCAAAAGGTCAGCAGTTTGAATCCACCAGGTGCTCCCTGGGAGCTCTATGGGACGGTTCTATTCTGTCCTATGGGGTCTCTATGAGTTGTAATCGACTTGACAGCAATGGGTTTTATTCATCCTAGTTTTTGTTCAGAACAGTGATTCAGTTTTCCAGCCACAATCTCTAAAGATGAATTCGGAGGAAAGACTTTAGATTTGAAGATTGTTATAAAAATGAACGTACGTAGTTGGTTTAAGGGAAATAGAATCATCGGGATTGTTCTGGAACTCTATAATGTCAATAGGAGGTGCCCTCAGAGTTGAAATGCCTCAGCGGTATCCTACTAAGAGTTCATTCATTTGCTTTTTCTCTTAACTGCGACCCGTGGAGAAGACAAATTGATATTTTGATTAGGTGATCCCAGAGGAGTGTTGCTGCTGTTCTCAGCTGCCATACAGTCAGCGCATCCCAAGCTCCACTCTTCGCAAAACCATATGCAAGGGCTCAGGTTATTATGATCCAGAGGCTTTTCATTGGCTGATTTCTCATAGGGCCCATTAAAAACATTAATAGATAACTTGCAAATCTACAGTTTTCCGCACAATCATCGGTAACCTACAATGTCGTTCCCAGATCCTTCCAACTCTGAAAAGAAAAGGGTGTATATTATTTTGTGTTAATAATTTTAAGGTAAAATAAGCACAATAGTTAATTACATAATTACTGTATTCACTCTGCTAAAACTTTTCTCAGGAAATAGAATTCAATAAAATTGTAACGAACTTTTGCTTTTTGGTCTTTTAGCTAAAATTAAAGGTAATAAATAAATACAGCATTATTGAACTTCTTCTGTGGCTATTTTTTGCTCAAACATTTATTGTTTAGCTGGTCTATTTTAAAATAATTGTACTTCTTTGACAGCATCTTTTTATCAGTTTGTGTTACTGTGGTGGTTTGCATGTTGCTGAAATGCTGGAAGATATGCCCCCAGTATTTCCAAATACCAACGGGCTCACCCATGGCAGACATGTTTCAGTGGAGCTTTCAGACTAAGACAGACTAGGAAGAAAGGCTTGGTGATCTATTTCCAAAAATAATCCAAAGAAAACTTATGGATCACAAAAGAACATTGGGAGCTCCATTTTCTCTGGACACATCATGAGTAGGGATGAACTTCTAGATCAATTGTATCATGTTTGGTGAAGTAGAGGGCCAGCAAGGGTGTGGGAGACACTAGGTGAGATGAGCTGGTACAATAACTAGAAAAATGAACTCAAAGATGCCAGTGATTTTGAGTGATTTTGAGAATGACACAGGACAGGGCAAGATTTTACTAGAGTCAGCCAGACAGTAGCTATCTATGTATCTATCTGTCTATGCACTTCTTCAGGTGACCCTAAATCTATGTTTGTAAGTAACCTTATAGATACAGAATGGAAAATATAGGCCACCCATGGGGTCATTTTCCATCCCACAATCTTAGAATTTACTGCCAACCGATTTTTCCATGGTGCTCAAATTTGACTTTAGAATCTTTTCTCAAAACAGGACTCCACTTTGTGTTTTGAAATCTATTTGTTATCACTGATCTAAACTGTACAAAGCTAAGAAATCTGAGAACCTTCCTTCATGGTTAGCTAGTTGTTTCAGTGTTCTCTGTTGCCTAAAGCACATCCTGCTTGGTGAGGCTTCCCTTCAATAAAGACACACTGAGGTGAGGAGGGAGGAAGAGCATTTATTGCAAGGGTGCAGGTAAGGGGCAAGTAGGTGTAGACCTCAAATCAAGCTCCCTGAACAAAGGGAGGCAAAACCTTCCATACTGCCTCTCACAAGGAAGTACACACAAACATTATGGACGACATAGGTTATCATGGCACACAGGTGCGGTGAGACAAATTGCATTTTTTTCTTTGGCACGTAGGCTAGTAAACTGGGTTTGACTGGCTTGAGGCACACCTAGTGCTGTGAGGGCAATGGACAGGAGGGACAAGTTTGGATTGGTTTGAGCAGCTCCCAACTGAGCCACACCCATTGCCATCACCTAAGGTTTTGTTTGCTAATGGACAAGCAGCTCATGGCTGCATTGGCTATCACTGGGGCAGCTGTAATAAGGTACCACGAATTGGGTGGCTTATAGCATTTGGCTGCTAACTGAAAGATCGGCAGTTTGAACTCACCCAGCAGGAAAAAGACCTAGCGACATAAAGTTTACAGCCTAGAAAGCCCTTTGGTGTCACCTGGGGTCACTATGTGTAGAAATCCACCTGACAGCACCAAACAAGAACACCATAAGAATAAAAATTTGTGGTTTAACAGTTCCGGAGGCAAGAAATCTGAACTCATGGTATCAGCTATGTTGATTCCTTCTGAGGTCTCTGAGGGAGAATCTGTTCCAAGTATCTCTCCTGGTGACAGCTGGCGATCATTGACATCCCTTGGCTTACAACTGCAATCTGCCTACATAGTCACACAGTCCTCTTTCCTCTGTCTCCTTGTCTCTGTCTCTGGTATGACCCTGTGTTAACTTGACTAATTATATCTGCAACAACTCTTATATATACTTCCAAACAAGTTTATGTTCACCGATTTCAGAGGTAGGACTTCAACATATCGTTTTGGAGTTTTGGTTTGATTTTCTTTCTATCCCTTAGTAAACCGGTGTCATAATGGGATGCTCTGGTTTCAAGTGGACCCCAGTATTTACTGACATTCTATCGGCTAACGGTGGTAAATTGTCTTTTAAATTTGCAAGGACAAGACTTATGCTTTAAATACTTATTTTCCTACAGTTGGAGACTTGAATTTACCTTTGAGGGTAGACTGTGCCTTTGTTTTAAAGGTGGCTGGAGGGTGGCAATAAAACCTTAATGGGAATTTAGGTTATGTGAAAGTAAAGCAAAGACTCTATTGTGAAACTGAGATTCCCGAAACCGAGGAGTGAAGTTGCTCAACATGGTAACGCAAAAAGTTTTTCTTGTGAGTGTGGGCCGGTGCGTGTCCCTGCACTTTGTATTTTCTCTTAGGGGAATTGTTTCCTTCATGCCTGGGGTGCTGAGAGGAACTGGGGATTCATTCGGTGTAGAAGAAGCCTGCTGCATGATGGGAGCAGAGCTGGCCGTTGTATAAGAGCTGTAGTAGGAGTCCAGAGAGAGATGGCTGAGAGCCTACTCCAGGAGGGCAGAAAATATGGACTCTGGGCCTTGTTTATTTTACTACTTTGTAATTCTGGGACGATAGCCCCACGAAACTAGGTCCAAAATGGAGTTGGTTGGGTTTGACCCTATGTCAACGAAATCTAGGTTTCTGTTTCATATAAATGCCTAAATTTCCCAGGAGTCCAAATCCAACTCAAACAATTGACTCTCCCCGGAAATGGAAACCGAAGATAGCCAATCAGAACATGTTTGGTCAGTTTAATCTGATTCAGCATTTTCCCCATGATCCCTAATAACTCCTTATAATGTAACCAGCCAATCTGAAAATCGCCCTGTGTGTATCTTCCCTGTTTCCAGTTTGTCTGCTGTTGCCAAAGCCTGTCGTTCTGTGCCATGCTTCGGGATTCTTGTGGAGCTCCCTGAGCTGTTACCCGATTCATGGACTGAAAAATATAGCTAAGGAGCTCATACGCAAGTTTAATATTGTGGAAATTTTACTTTTAACAGATCTGATACCGCCCCCCCAACACACACACAAGCACGCATACTGCACATATACCTTAACCGTTCAAATGGGGTACTAAGATACTACCTAGACATCCCCTGTGCCATGTCTGTGCCTCAGGATGTGGGGTGAAAGTAGCATCAGCCTCTTTCAGTGTGAAGGAAGTTGACTCCAGATAGCAATGGTGTCATGAAGAAAAGTTGATCTCCCCTCCGAGGCCAGAAGGTGGGAAGGAGGTTTTGATAAAGACCAGAATTTCTAGAGTCCAGGAAGACCAACTCCCAGACAGTGCCATCACTAGAGGGGGTGCAGGGGCGTGCAGACCTCACTGGGTAATACTGTCAGAGGGGGTGACACCAAAATGACTGTCTATAAAATTTTGGGGCAGTATTTCAGCAGAAGTTTATTTCTTTAATAAAAATGTCTCTGTACTTAGTTATAACAAAGTATATACAAGAGTAAAATTCCCACAATATTAAACTTGTGTATGAGCTCATTAGCTTTATTTTTCAGTTCATGATTCAGATAACAGCTTTGCAAGTCCCATGAGAGTTCCCAAGCATGGTACAGGATGACAGGGTTTTGTAACAGCAGACAAACAGGAAATGGGGAAGATATACACCAGGCAGTTTTTGGATTGACTGGTGACATTTTCTGTCCTTATTAGGGATTGTGAGGAAAATGGTAAATCAGACTAAACTGATCAATCAATTCCCGATTGGCTTCATTGACAAAAACATTTTTCATAAGCCCAGTTTACATGTATCAATATACTTACAATGCTAAAACTCTATGCTAATTTACTTTTTGAACCTTCTAATGCACTCTGGTCAGAGCTGCCATTGTTACCCAATTACAGTGACTCTACAAATCACATGGTTTCATCTGCACACGCCGTAAGCACTCACTGTTGTTTTTGCTGTTTCTGTTCAGTGGATTCTGACTCACAGTGACCCTATAAGACAGAGTAGAACTGTCCCCATAGGGTTTCCAAAGAGCGGCTGGTGGATTCGAACTGCCGACCTTTTGGTTAGCACGCAAACTCTTAACCACTGTGCCGCCAGGGTTCGGAAAATGGGGAGTGTTTTTATAGTCACTGATCTTGTCGAACTTCCTGATGTTTTAGCTACAACATTTTGGTGATTAGTATTTGTGAATCTATATGAAAACTTTTTTGAGAATGAAGTAGTAATTGAAAGAAAAAAGTAAAGAAATACAGGAATTATGACTTATGGGTAACATTAGTACAGAAAACATTACTAAGGATTCTGTACCATATAGTATAGGAGGAGGCCCATGGAGGGGAGTGACACCACAAGTTACCACACTGGGTGACGCCAACCCTAGTGATGCCACTGCTTTTAGACCATTGAAATATAAGTCTGAAAGGGATAACTGGTTCAGAAAACCTAGTGAAACCTGAGACCAGCATTTATAATCTAGAAACAAAGGTTCAGAGGCAAGAACATAGCTAATAAGTGACACAGCAGTGATTTTCTTATTTCGAAACTTAACTGCTAATTCTCATTCAGGCTAGGGAGGACTAGTTGTAGCAGACCAATCCTTCCACTAAAAACAACTTGAACAACTGAATTTAAAACTACCTGAGTTTTTACAACTATCTGAGAACTAGCAAGACAGCTGGGACCTGAGTAGCTGGCTCCTAGAGAGAAGAGGTGCTCATTAAGATGAACCTAACATTCTATGTCACTTTTTCCCTCGAGTCAGTTCATAAAAGGGGAGGACAGAAAGGCCGAGAAGCCAAGCTGAAAGCTGCTGCTAAAAGGGAAAATTACTGAGTAGAGATTGGACTGTCTTTGGGATGAGGAATCTGAGTGGTATTCAGAGCTATCAAAGCAGCCGGTAATTATGATCCAGGAGAGAACGGAAGCACAGAGAAGGCAGACTAACATTTAAGCTACTTTTCCCATCAAGGCATTCACTCATTCACTGACTGGTAAGTGGGCCAGGCCAAGAGATGGAGAAGGTCAGCAAAACATCTGCTGCTAACAGGTTGAAAAACTAGGCAGAGCTGCTGGTAGTTCTGTGTGCTGGAGAGTTAAAATTGGACTTCAGTTTGGAGGGTCCCTGGTAAACAAGCCAGGTTTTCAGCTGAGACCCTTGAAGGAGTACATTCTAGAAGTAAGGATAAAACAGAAACATAATAGACTTTAGTAAGACTGCACCTGTTGCCGTCAAGTAGATTTGTACTCATAGCGACTCTGTAGGACAGGGTAGAACTGCCCCACATGGTTTCCAACACTGTAACCTTTACAGAAACAGACTGCCACATCTTTCTCTCAAAGAATGGTTGGTGGCTACCAACCAGTGACCTTTTGATTACCAGCTGAGTGCTTAATCACTTCTCCAGCAGGGATCCTCTAAGACTATAGCCCATCCTTAAATTAGCTGAGATGCTGTTAGTATTAATGTAATCTAGTCTTCTGCTAAAGAATCCCTGATGGCTCAGTGGTTAAGTGCTTGGCTGCTAACCAAAAGGTCAACAGTTTGAACCCACTAGCTGCTTAGCAGGAGAAAGATGTGGCAGTTAGCTTCTGTAAATATTTATAGCCTTGGAAACCCTATGTGGCTGTTCTACTCTGTCCTATAGGGTCCCTATGAGTCAGAACCAACTCAACAGCAATGGGTTTTTTGGTTTAGTCTTCTACAACCTGCCTACCAGAAACCACCGATAATCATCTGGAAGAAAATTGTATCATGCAGAACCTCTACAAATTCTTGCATTCAACTGCAAATACTGACATGCTAAGAAATGTGACAAAGAAAAAAAGAGAAACGGTAGAAACATACTGTCATGGGTTGAATTGTGTCAAATATCTCTCAACTTGACTAGACCATTGTGTGATTGTCGGCCATTTTGTCATCTGATGTGATGTTCCAGGTGCTCCTTTCTCTATGACATTGATGAGATGGAATTAGCGGCAGTTTTGTTAATGAGGTAGCACTCAATCTAAAGATTAGGTTGTGTTTGAAATCAATCTCTTTTGAGATATGAAAGAGAGAAGTGAGTAGAGAGATGGGGGAGCTCATACCACCAAGAAAGCAGCACCAGGAGCAGTGTGTGTCTTTGGACTCAGGGTTTTTGCACTGAGAAGCTCCCACACTGGGGGAAGATTGATGACAAAGACCTTCCCCCAAAGCCAACCGAGAGAGAAAGCCTTCCCCAGGAGCTGGCACCCTGAATTTGGACTTCTAGCCTCCTAGACTGTGAGTGAATAAATTTCTCTGTTAAAGCCATCCACTTGTGGTATTTCTGTTAAGCAGCACTGGATAACAAAGACACACAACCATCAATGATACAGAGACTGATATGAAACTAGACAACGATATTTACAAAAATGTAAAACTATAGGCCATTCTTTCATATGAATTTAGATGCAAAGTCTTCTAAACCAGATGCTAACAAATTAAATCCACCAGTGTTCAAAAAGGATAATATACCACAAACAAGTTGGGTTCTATTCCAGGAATAAACATTTGATTTAATTATTTAAAAAATAATGAAATTCTTCATACACATGCATATATGTGTGTGTGTATATATATAGAAATAGCATAGGCTATTCTCAATAGGTACAGTAAAAAAAATAAATAAAACAATCATTTACAAAAGCAAAATGATGGCAAACTAAGAATGGAAGCAGATCTTCCTTAATTTGATAGAGGGTATCTACGAAACTTACAACAACCTCATACTCAATGGCGAAACACCAAAAGCCTTCCCCCTGATGTCTGAAAATGAATCAAGAAAGTCAATCAGTGCTATTGTTTAATTTTGTACCAGAAGTCTTCTCCAGTGTAATAGTTCAAGGAGAAAAAAAGTATAAGGATTGATCAGAAATCAACAAAACAAGAAGCTCCATGGACACATCAAAACTCCCTGAAACCCAGTGCCATCGAGTCGATTCCGATTCATAGCGACCCTATAGCGACCCTATAGGACAGAGTAGAACTGCCCCGTAGAGTTTCCAAGGAGTACATGGTGGATTCCAACTGCCGACCCTTCGGTTAGCGGCCATAGCACTTAACCACTACGCCACCAGGGTTTCCAAAACTCCCTGAGGAACCAAATTACTGGGCTGAGTGCTGTGGGCACCATGGTCTCGGGGAACATCTAGCTCAATTGCCTAACATAATTTTTAAAGAAAGTGTTCTACATTCTACTTTGGTAAGTAGCATCTGGGGTCTTAAAAGCTTGTGAGGGGCCGTCTAAGACACTCCACTAGTCTCACCCATCTGGAGCAAGGGACAATGAAGAAAACCAAAGACACAAGGGAAAGATGAGTCCAAAGGACTAATGGACCACAACTACAACAGCCTCCACCAGACTGAGTCCAGCACAATTAGATGGTGCCAGGCTACCACCACCAACTGCTCTGACAGGGATCATTATGGAGGGTCCTGGACAGAGCTGGAGAAAAATGTAGAAAACTCTAACTCACACACACACACAAAAAAAACAGACTTACTTCTCTGACTGGGATCGGAGAAACCTGAGAGTATCGCCTTCGGACACCGTTTTAGCTCAGTAATGAAGTCATTCCTGAGATTCACCCTTCAGCCAAAGATTAGAAAAGCCTCATAAAACAAAAATGAGACTAAATGGGCACACCAGCCTAGGGGCAAGGACGAAAAGGCAGGAGGGGACAGGAAAGCTGGTAATAGGGAACCCAAGGTCGAGAAGGGGAGAGTGTTGATATGTCGTGGGGTTGGCAACCAATGTCACAAAACAATATGACATTTACGAAATTGTTTAATGAGAAGGTAGTTTGTTCTGTAAACCTTCATCTAAGGTAAAAAAAAATTTAAAAAACAAGAACTATTCAAAATGACCTATTACATAGAAAATACAAACGATTCTACAGATAAACTATCAGGATTAATAAATAAACTTAGCAAGGCTGCTGGATACGAAGTCACAGAATACAATAAACCAACAAAAAGTATTAGAAATGTTTATTTCATTAAAGAAAACCTAAATATGTTGATTAAAGACTCATTACTGTTATAATGCCAATTCTCCTCAAATTGATCTCCAGACTCAATACTATCTCAATCAAAATTTCATCAGGATATTTTTTAGAAATTGGCAAGCTGATTCTAAAATTGGTATGGAAATATAGCAGGCAAAAAATTGCTAACGCAGTGTGAAAAAGCAGCCAGCCGGAGGACTTACAAAATAAGGTAGCAGTATTTTTATAGAACTATCTGGGTTTTTTTTTTTGGTATGGTGGTGTAGTGGTTAAGGGCTACAGATGCTAATCAAAAGGTCAGCAGTTCAAATCCACCAAGGGCTCCTTGGAAACCCTACAGGGCAGTTGTACTCTGTCTTATAGGGTCTCTGTGAGTCAGAATCAACTTGGTGGCAACAGGTACAGTAACTAGGGTACTGTGGATGCTGGTACAGGTGTAGACAGAGTAGACAGAGTCCAGAAACAGACCCACAAATACAAACACTTGATTTATCACCAAGATTTCACTGCAGAATAATATTCAATGAAGAATAGTCTTTGAGTAAATGGTTCTGGAACAATTGGCTATTCATAAGGCAAAAAATTAGAACTTGAAACCCCCCCTTAGCTAGCTTACACTAGGCACAAAAATAAATTCCACATGTACCCTACATTGAAATGAAGTAAGTAAGACACTAAAGTGTCTAGAAGATAAAACAGACACATACATTCATGACTCAGGAATAGGCAACAATTTTCTTAACTGCTCACAAGTACAAATCATAAAGTAATAAAATGAAAAAGTGGACAATATTAAAATTAGGTACTCAAAAATGCTATTACTTTGGTGAAAATGCAAACCTCGAAGTGAGTGTTCTCCCCCATTCTGAGGTTTGCATTTTCACTAACCTAATACACACATACACGCGCACACACACACACACACACACACACATATGTATAGAGTGGGAGACAACCCAACCCACGGGGACAACACAACAACAAAAAAAATCAGCAAAAAATGTGAAGAGACACTTCACAAGAGTATACCCAAAATGGTCACCATAGGGAAAGGCACTCAACTTCATGAGTGATCACAGAAATTCAACGTGAAACCTGCTGACATACCACTTCACACGCCCAGCAGGATGGCTAGAATTAAAATGGGAGAAGAGCAAGCATTGATGAGCGTGTAATGCAGACAACCACAGTTCTTCCATACTGTTGTGGGAGTATAAACTGACTGCATTTTGCAAAAGCTTACTATAGTATCTTCTAAAGCTGGACTTTAACATACTTGAAATCTCAGAAACTCTCCTCCTAAGTGTATACCCCAGAGAAACGTGAACATACGTGCAATTGAAGATAGGCACAGTAATGTTTATAAATGCTATCTGCCATAGACAAAAAAAAAAATCTAAACACCTTCCCTACAAGAATACATAAAAATTGGTATACATACAATGGCATACTAGTTAGCAATGAAAATGTTACATGTAACCAAATGCATGAATTTTACAAACACAATTTTGAGCTAAAAAAAAAAAAGTCATCAAAGAGTACATACTCCATATACAATTCAAAAAGTGCAAAATAATCCATAACAAAAATCAGGGGGACGTTACCTTTGAAGGGGGGAGGTGGGTGAGGCTGGGGGATTGGGGAGGAATTCCTGAGATGCTACAATACCCTGTGTGCTAATCCAGGTGGTTTTTTCACAACTGTGTTCGCTTTTGGATGATTTACCAAATTGCACACCTAAGATTTTCACCTTTCTCTGTGTATGTAATATTTGAGTAAAGATATTTACTAAAAATACATAAGGCTGCAATGTGGCGAGAGTTCTGAGGCTTCCCGCAAACACGGCATTCCATACGTGCTTGTCAAATGAACTCCTGCCCCGGGGAAAGTGGGCAAGCTCAGGGCTGTGTGATTAACTCAGAATGACGGTTTCTGGGCGATACTCAGATCATGCTGGAGCAGGACTGTGGAGATAAGTAGGAATTTTCCAGGAACAAAGATGGAAGGTTTGTATAGACTCAAAGAACAGCGTGGACTAAGAAACTTTCCAAGACTAAAAACTAGGGAAATGTAGCGTCTTCCAGCGCCCAAAATTAATTGCTAAGTTGTCACTTGAAACCCTTTCCTCCATGTGACCAGTCTCTGAAAGAGAAACCTGATGAAAGAATACCTGCTCTTTGTGGGGCTGATTATCCATTTCCTCCACCTGCTGCCTACCTACTAGACGTGTGGTTACTCATTAGCCCCATAGGGAGCACTGGAGGAAGCAAAGGGGAAAAGTCAAATTAATTAATTAAGCAGCTCTGGCCAAAGGTTTGGCTGTGGGAGGAGGTAGAGATTAATGGCTAAAATGAGTCTGTTAGATTTAATGAAACTAATCTCGGCTTCCCTGTGACTACAGGGAGAAATGAGAATTTGCTTTAATTTGCTTTTTAATAGGGTCCCCTCTGACCCAAGCTCTTATACACTTAATTCAACAATTAAAAGTTTCAATGTATAGAAGATGCTCAGGTGTTCATTCCCTAAACAATTGTGAAATATGAAAGCAAGAATTCTGTTGAGGGGCCTATGTCTTATTAACAAACTATGTTGTTAGGAAGATGCAACAGAAAAAAAAAATGACACTTCCTTTTCAAGGTGTGTGTAACAAGTAATATAACATTTTTTTTTTAAATCAAATGTCCCTAATTTTTATTTTAAAGTGATGGGACAGATAATAGAGTTTAAAAATAATGAACAATATTCGTTAGAATTGCTCCCTGGAGCGTTCAACTTCAAGCAATTCCTTCCAGGACAGGCAGCATTTTACTACCTGGGGATGTGGTTCAGCACTAATCAAGAAGGATATTTACTGCATTTGAAAACAAATCCATTGACAAGTGACCTACCAAGGACTGAAAAAAGGTTTTAATGCCCCTGCAGAAAACAGCCCTATGACCAAGTTAGTTTCCTTCCCACATCAACATGGCTGACTCATGGTCAGTGAATTCACTTCCCGCTGACCATTTGTAACCTTTGCCGTGTGTATAACCTATATATGACTAGGCAAAACATGGTAAAATGGTTGAACAACTAGGGGCCAGTGAGGCACAGATGGGAAATTTTTACAATGGCAATAGTTTCTGGTAGGAGGGCTTACACATAGCTAAGAGAAAGTAGGCGTGGAGAAAATTTTTGTTGTTGTCAGTTGCCAGACCCCACGTACAACAGAATGAAACGTTGCCTGCTCCTGTGCCGTCCCTGTGATCTCTGGCATGTTCATGTCCACGGCTGTGGCAATGGTGCCGATCCATATCGTTGAGGGTTTCTGTCTCTTTGTTTCACTTTCATTCCTTGCACTATATCGGTCAATGTTCTGTTGTGATCCACAAGGTTTTCATGGTCTGATTTTGGAAGTAGATCGCCAAGTCTTTCTTCCTAGTCTGTCCCAGTTTGAAAAATCTGCTGAAACCTGTCCACGAGGGGTGACCATGGGTAGAAAACCAATAGCATAGTTTCCAGCATCATAGCAACACATAAGCAGCCACAGCACAGCTGACAGATGGGTGGTGGATAAAGAAAATAGCACCCTTTATGAAGCTACCCATTTCTAAAGTCTAAGGACATTCATAAAAAACCTGTAGGAAAAAGTCATAGTGTGGATAACGCAGATGCATGAATCCACGCAGTAGTCAGTTGTCTTTGTAACAGGATGTTAATAATATACTGTTGATGGGGTTGATGGAGACCCTGTACTCGAAAGTCAGAAGTTTCAGCAATTTACGACTTAGATTAGAGCCTGAGACATCATCGTATTTCTGAACCTTTAAAGCGGCTGGTTTGCTTCAGTTTGGTACTAGCAAATTTCTAAGTGGTCAGCAGATGATGCTAAAATAAGTGGGATAATGAGATGCTTTTTTTTTTTTAAATGAATTTTCAGATATGAAATATATGCTAAAGGGCACTACCATAATCTGATTATAGTTTCCATGTATGGAATTATTTGATTAAAAAGCACAATTATTACATGGATTTCTGCCTTAGTAGCAAGGGTATGGGGGAACTGGTGGTTCAGTGGTGGAATTCTCTCCTTCTATGCAGGAGACTTGGGTTGAATTCCCAGTCAATGCTACCCTTGCACAGCCTCCACCTGTTTGTCATTGGAGGCTTGAGTGTTGCTATGATGATGAAGGGATTTCACTGGAGCGTCCAGACTAAGATGGACTAGGAAGAAGACCTGGAGATCTACTTCTGAAAATCAGCCAATAAAAACTCTAGGGATTACAACAGTCTGACATGCTACAGGTCATAGGGATGACACAGGACCAGGCAGCATTTTGTTCTATTATGCATGGGGTCACCATGAATTTGGGGCCAACAAAATGGTCAACTTGAAGGCAACAAACAACGAGCGCTAGAGTACAGTGGAATTGACAGCACAAATTATTTCCATCTCATTTGTAAATCACTTCAGGGGCACTATGTTTCCAAGATGGCTCTATCATATCACATCACAGAAGGAATGTAACAATAGTTAACCTGCTCTAGAGTGCTCCACCCTAGCACCCATACTTCCTAGCAAAATTTATCTAACTTGATCAGGTTGTCACTCTCTCCTATGAAACACTGCACTGGGAAGAATTTGTTTTTTTTTTTTTTGAACTGAAGCATTGACTTCCTTCACATTCACTATGTGAGCATGTAAAAACTTGTGGTTTTCCCTTTGATCTCTGGTATCTTTGACTGTAGGCAAAGTAGCAGCTGCAGCTTCTCTAGGTGCTCATGAACAATGGGAAATTGTGCATAGAGACCTGCTGGGCCCACATTCCTTAAAAATGAGCTCAGGGTAAGGCAGACCCTTAGAGTTCCAAAGATTCTTCTCCAGCAGACACCAAAGACGAGTCTTGTTCATTAGCAATGAATGTCCCCTAAATAGAAATTTGGAATGTTATCAATCTCTTTTAAATGTCCTTGTTTTTTGCCTGCTGCAAATGGTTAACGTACTCAGCTGCTAACAAAATGGCTGGAGGCTTGAGTCTACCCAGAAAGACCTGGGAAGAAAGTTCTCGTAATCTGTTTCCAAAAAATCAACCAATGAATACTCTATGGAACACAGTTCTACCCTGACACACCTATATTAATAAATACTGCAATGAAATGGCAAATTGTTTTCATTTCTTTTCTTTGTATACTGATGAGAAAAATTTTCCCCCACTATTTCTTTTCTTTTCCCCTTGAGCAAATTGTTCATACCATTTACCAGTTCATTTGCTGAAATCGTTTATTTCCTTATAAATTTGAATAAGTTGGCTATGTACTAAAGATGTTAACTTTTATATGCCTTTATCACCTACAATGTAAGCATTTCACATTTAGATATTTCCCTTTTTTATTTTAATGGCATTTCTCTTTATCACATAGAAGTACAATTACATATTTTCAAATCTGTCAATCTTTTTTCTGTTTTCTTTATGTTTTTATCCCATTATCTCAAGACAGTTCACTAAATAATGCTTTTAATTCCCCTATTTTTTAAAGAGTTCTTTAATCAATTAAAAAGTAACATATATATGTATGTTTGTGTAAATATATGTATACATTTGTGTGTATATATAAACCAAAAAACCAAACCCACTGCCCTCAAGTCGATTGTGACTCATAGTGCCCCTACAGGGCAGAGTGGAACTGCCCACACAGGGTTTCCAAATATGTAAATTTTTACTGAAGCAGGCAGCCACACCTTTCTCCCAAGGAGTGGCTGGTGGGTTTGAATCGACGACCTTTGGGTTAGCAGCCAATGCTTTAAACACTGTGCCACCAAGGCTCACTTGTGTATATATACATACACGCACATATGTATATATATGTATATGTAGACAGAGGGAAAGAGAGAGAGACAGAGAGACAAAGAGGGTCAGCAAGAGAGAATGGAGATTTCTAGTTGTCTACTGAACATCACTTGCTTTCTTTAGATACATCATCAGGAGGGACCAATTGCTAGAGAAGGAGTTTATGTTTGGTTAAGTAAAGGGCCAGTGAGGGTGAAGGAGACCCTTGGTAAGATGGATTGACACAATAGCCAAAATGATTAACTCAAATATGCCAGCGACCGTGAGAATAACACAGGACCGGACAATCTTTTGTTCTATTGTACGTAAGGTTGCCATGAGTCAGAGCCAACTTGATAGCACCTAATAACAACTCAATTACCAATTTTCAAGTTGTATGATTGTCAAAAGAATGAACAAATCAGTCTTGGAAGAAGTACAACCAGAATGCTTCTTAGAAGCAAGGATGGAGAGACTGGGTCTCACATATTTTGGACATGTTGTCAGGAGGGATCAGTCCCTGGAGAAGGACATCATGCGTGGCAGAGTACAGGGTCAGCAGAGAAGAGGAAGACCCTCAACAAGGTGGACTGACACAGTGGCTGCAACAATGAGCTCAAGCATAGCAACAATTGTGAGGATGGCTCAGGACCAGGCAGTGTTTCGCTCTGTTGTGCATAGGGTCGCTATGAGTCAGAGCTGACTGGACGGCACCTAACAACAACAACAACAACAACAACAACATGATTGTCAGCTTCTAAGTTTATACAATCCCTATGTTGGTTAGGGAGACGTTGTGCTTAGTTACAAATAGTCGTCTTCCCCTACTTTCCTGCAGTAGGGGCAGTGATGTGGCCAGGACCTGGCCAATGAGATGTGAACACAAGTCACTGGTCAGGGCACCTGGAAAGCAGTTTAAAACAAGTTATTCTTAGCCAGCATCTGTCTTTAGCTTTTATATTTGCTCTTTGCTCTTTCATCCTGTCTGGAATAAAGATTCGATTCCTAGAGGTAGAACAGCCACCAGGTGACATGGTTTGAAAAACCACCCACTAAGATTGGTGGAACAGAAAGCTAGAAGCGCTGGGATCCTTTCTGACTTTATGGAGCATTTGAACCAGCCTGGCTTGCCCACCTCTCCTCTCCTTGTGAGGTGGCAAAATAAACCCCTGTTAGTTAAGTCACCTTGGCGGTGTGTTTGTTTTCTGCAGTTGAAAGCAAGCCAAATGGATGCGTTTAGTTCCACTGGGAAATTGCAGGGCTTTTTCTCCCTGAGCATGGTATACTAGTCATGCTTCTTGCCTCTACCACAAAGACAACCTTTGTTTTTGTAAAAATGGCAAGAGGGCAGTATATAACCTCCTCTAACTTCATGAGAGGGAATGAAAGCCAAGATCAACAGCCCAAGGCTGATTCCTGTGAGGCGGAAATCAGTATGCCTCCTCTCTCCGCCATCTTTTCCAACTCTGACATCAACCGTCCTTTCCGGGGCACTCTCTACTTTTCTGCTGGGTTTGAAAATTCATTGCAACAGCCACATAGAATTCACAGACGATACTCACAATTAAGTGTTTATTAGGGAAGTGAGTAACAGGTTACGATTCAGTCTCATGAACACTCAAGGATACAGTTCTTCCATCAGGACAGCCTCTCCCTGGCTCTAGACCTCTGCGCAAAGGCACTCAACTTTCTCTCTCCCTGGGCCAGGAAGCCCACCACCCAGTCTCCTGCTGCCAGTTCTCTCCTGCCATTGCTTCTCACCGTCTTCAAGGTTACAGCTCTCTCTCTCTCTCTCTGTCTCCTGCTTTCAGGATCCTCTCAGCACAGGAATCCTGGGTCCAAAGGACGCACTCTCCGCTCCTGGCTGTT